>NC_043969.1:6514123-6761623 GCF_902148855.1 Sphaeramia orbicularis | reverse complement strand
CTTAAATACATGTAAGTGTTTTAAAATGAGACTAACGCAAGTTTGTACCATAATTAGAAGTATAGTATTGCGTAATACGAAATGAGCATGTCGTGTATCTGTTTTTAATAGGAAAGCTTACATGGAACTCCAAGCATTAAATACATATAATGGGGTAAATACTGCATCATTTCTACAGTGGAAGTATGAAGTTGCAAAAAATTTAAGTTTGTCATCCAGTTTTGTGCACTGATTTCATATCAAAGTTCTTAATGCATAATGTAATATTGTTAGGTAGCGTAATTTTAAGACATTTATTCAATTAGACGATCTGAGCTTCGGTTGGGTTGGGGGGCGTTAGGCAATAAAGAGATTATGTGTGCACTCAACACCCCACTTTCCAAACATAAACACATGATTATGATGAAATTCATTTTATTTTATATTTAGTGAAAATAAATAAAAGGAAAAATCCTCAACATTGCCATTACATAGCTTCAGTTTCCTTTACCGCTTCTTAAGTGTCTAAGCCCTCCCGTCTTAGGGTACGTGAAGGCATCACAGGGCTCACGCGGACAAGAGTGCTCCGTCGTAGATTTAGTGCCTATTACAAAGATGGACGAAATTTAATCTTTAAGTCAGTCACTGTGAAAATCGTGAAATTTACAAATACATCGCTTTATCGACGTAATATTAGGCAGTATAAAATAATATTACAGTATAATACATCAAGACGTATTTGGTCTCGTGATGTTCAAATATGTTATATCATGTTGAAACATTTAGGAGATGGAGCATTATTAAAGGTGCTTGTATAACAAGGTGTGGGAGGAGGGAAAGCTACCAACAGTATGGAAAGAAGCTGTAGTAATTCCAATAAGAAAACCTGGTAAGGATCCATCTAAGCCTACTAGTTACAGGCCCATAGCGTTAACATCTAATTTATGCAAGATAATGGAGAGGATGGTAACAGAAAGGTTATCTTATGTACTTGAAAAGAATGGATTGCTGGCAAGTTGTCAGAGTGGTTTCAGGAAAGGTAGGGGTACAATGGATTCAGTGCTTAGGGTGGAGACTGAAATAAGGAAGGCCCAGAGCAATAGGGAGTCAGTTGTCACAGTGTTTTTGATATAGAAAAGGCATATGACATGATGTGGAAGGAAGGACTGCTAATAAAGCTGCATAAGATGAGTGTGGGAGGGAGAATGTTCAATTGGATAAAGGATTTTCTTTTTGGAAGGAAAATTCAGGTTCAGATTGGGTCTGAAATATTGAGTCAACACATGGTTGGAAATGGTACACCTCAAGGCAGTGTTATTAGTCCTTTGTTGTTCACCTTTATGATAAATTATGTTTTCTGAAAAGTACCACAAGATATAGGAAGGTCATTGTTTGCAGATGATGGGGCCCTGTGGAAGAGAGGAAGGAATATGGAACATGCTGTCAGGAAAGTACAAAGAGCGATTGATGAGGTGGTGGAGTGGGGGTATGACTGGGGATGCAGATTTTCAGTGGACAAAACTCAGACTATGATATTTACAAGGAAGAGAGTGGAGGAAGGGATGAAACTAGGAATGTATGGGAAGGAATTAGAGATGGTAAGAAAAATCAAGTTTTTAGGGGTGCTCTTTGACACACGGTTGACTTGGTCAGACCATATACAGAGAATAGAAGACAAATGTAAAAAAAGTAATAAATGTGATGAGGTGTCTAACAGGTAGCAATTGGGGTGCAAATAGCTCAGCACTTAAAAGAGTATATGTAGTCTTGATTAGGTCAATTCTTGATTATGGTTGTATTGCTTATGGTTCAGCAGCTAGATCTTTAACTGAAAGGTTAGATGTTGTGCAAGCACTGGCCTTAAGGGTGTGCAGTGGGGCATTTAAAACATCACTTGTACCTGCCCTGCAAATGGAAATGGGGGAAATGCCCTTAGAAATCAGAAGGAAGCAATTGATGACAAATTACTAGGTTAATTTACAGGGACACAATGACTTTCACCCAACATAAGCTGTGCTGCAGGAGGGCTGGGAAGATGCAAGGAATCAGAGGGACAATTTTAGTAAGATAGGGAATGTCATTGCAAGAGAGATGGGAGTCTTTGGTTTGAGAATTAGTCCCTCTGTGGTATATCCAGATTTGGCCCCTTGGATGCTGGTATGCCCAGATGTAGATTGGCATCTATTAGAAGTTAAAGGGAAGGGAATTCTCCCTTCCCTTTAACTTCTAATAGATCCCAGTCTACATCTATCTGGTAAGTGCATTCAGTGATCATGTTTCAATAAAATATGGGGAATTTATAGTTGTTTACACAGATGGCACCAAAAAACCTGAGACAGGAGTGAAAGGGTTTGGGGTGGCAGTACCAGCAAAAGGAATTGAATTAAGCAGAAGAACATCTGATAAGCTAGGGGTCTACACAGTGGAGATGGTGGCAGTGTTGGTCGCTTTGAAATGGATTGAAAAAACTAAGCAAGATAAAGTGTTGATATGTTCCGACTCAGCTTCAGTTCTGATGAGCCTGAAATCATTCAGATCAAACAGCCGTCAAGACATCTTATTTGAAGTACTGAAGTCAGTTACAAAAATAACAAATCGGGGGGACAGGTTAAGTTTTTGTGGGTGCCAGCACATGTAGGGGTGAGAGGGAATGAAAAGGTGGATAAATTGGTGAAGAGAGCTCTAAAGAAGCAAAATATCAAAATATTCATCTGAGTAAGGCAGAGGTCAAATATGAAATATGGAAAAAAAGTATTAAAATGTGGCAAGAGAGGTGGGATGGAGAGGGCAAAGGAAGACATTTATATGAAATACAGAAGAGTGTTAGAGCAGAAAGGATGGGAAATGGAATAAGGAGAGAATAAATAATAATGACATGGTTAAGGCTGGGGCACTGCACATTAAATAAAACAATGAAAGTAATAGGAAGACATGGAACACGTTTGTGTGAAGGATGTCAGGAGGAGGAATCTGTGGAGCATGTTTTATTAAGATGCACTAAATATGACACACAGAGAGGAGATGAGGAGGAGGATGGCAGAGTCAGGGGTAAAGGAATTCACACTGAAGGGGGTATTAGAAATGGGAAGGAGAGAACAGGTTAAGGCACTTATGGATTTTTTTAAAGAGTACAGGGATATATGGTAGAATCTGAGGGATACAGGGGTATACTGTGGACTACAGAGGGAAGGTGAGAGTGTATGAGAATATAAGAGAGGTTTTTTTGTTTTTTGTTTTTTTTGTAACCATTTATTAGTTGTTTTATGGGAATAAAGAAAGTTGTATAGTGTCGGACCCACACTCCGGAGCAAAAGGTGGCGGTAATACAACATAAGCTGGATGCCAACCGCCCTTAAAAACGAAGAAGAAGAAGAAGGTCCCGTGATCTTGACGTCTCTAGGTCACATGATAAACAATATGGCTGCTTGCATCGTCCTCAAATTTACGTCCAAGCTGCAATAAACTGCATTTTACATTGACAGAAAGCGTAAATTATATTTTTGCCTCATTTTATGAATAGTAGAAATAGTAGAGGAATAGTAGATTAGGATAAAAACATGGCCTTAGCTTTTGTAGTTGGAGATAAATTCAGACGTAGGGTGTCGGAGTTATTGGAGAAGGCCGACTCAGTTCTGCCTCAAGACCTGAAAGAAGAGCTGGAGAAGAGTTTGGAAAAAGAAAAACTAACAAACATCCTGTCCTTCAAAACGGCGAGAAAACTGAAAAAATACCTTCAGGAGAAAGGTAATGTCAAACCCTAGTGTTATAACTAAAGGGCTTTTAGCTACTTTTTCAAGAACTTTTACCCATCATTTGCAATTCATGTTAGATGTAGTAGAGTTGTTGAATAAGTGTACAGATCATTTAGTTGAGTAAAAGTAGGCGACATATACAATCGTGAATACACTGTAAAATTATCCGTCCAACCTTCCTTCAAGTATAATCAGCCATTGGTACTTGAACAGGCTATAGGTAGTAGAAGTTATTATGTAGTAAAATACTCCCTGCCAGTATTTAACTGTCATACTTTATTAAAGTAACTTTAATACACAATGCTTTTGGATCCTTTTGCTGTACATGTTAAAGGTTGACACATTTTGACTACCATAAACATGGGTTGCTTCTTAAATCTATAGTAATGCCTTAGGTTATATTCTAAGATCATATGTTTACAGCATCACTGTCACTGTATGATATGACTGATATGACTATATTTATCCCACCGTGGCGAAATTTCACAGTTAACAGCAGCAACATATAACAAGCAAGTGCAGAGAAAAAGACAGGTAGAAAAACCACAAGCGAGTGAGAAACAAAAAATAAAGAGAAAAAAAAGAACATTTTTGTTTATGTAAATATTTAATATATTTATATAGAATTAGAGTTAAAATTAAATATTTACATATTTACATTGTGGTTGAACATGGTGTGATATGGGGGGGAGGGCGGGGTTACCGAGAACTGTTGTATTGTCCAGTGGATGTGGGGAGGAATGACCTGCGGTATCGCTCCTTCTTGCACTGGGGATGTAAAAGTCTGGTGTTGAAGGAGCTACTGAGGGCCTCTACAGTTTGATGCAGGGGGCGAGAGGGGTTGTACATGATGAACATCAGCTTGGCCAACATCCTTCTGTACACCATCTCCTGTAACAGTCAGTATTATTGGTGTATTACAGTTGTAGCACTTTATAGCGCCACATGGCAGCACCTTTCTTATTTGTTACTGTGTGGTTATAGATCACTTTACTCTTTTACAGCACAGTGTCATTGCACTCCACACACGCACCTCTACAACTAAAGTAACGAGTGGTACAGGTATTACGTACTAATCTATATTCCTGTATGATTTAGACTAACACCATGGAAACCTGGCATTGTATAGTTTCTAAATGTGTAATAAACTAAGTTTCAGTGGAAATCTGCAAGTTTTCGCTCTTCTTTCAACTATCCTAGAGCACATGTTAATAACAAGAAAAGCACTCAGAGAAGGCAGACCGCTGCCAAGACAGGTCTGCCCCCTCCCCCTCCGATCACCACCAAAATTTAAACATTTCTTCCTTGTGCCAGTATCAACATTTCCTGAAAATTTCATGAAAATCTGTCCATAACATTTTGAGTTATCTTGCTAACAAACAAACATGCACACAAAGCAAAGTGATCACAATACCTCCTGGCGGAGGTAACTATAGCTAGCACACTCTGCCTGACCACCACTTCACGTTACACTCCTCAATGGAATCCAGCAGGCAGCCTAAGACAGAAGCAGCTCTCTTAACCAGTTTATTCAGTCTCTTCCTGTCTTTGTCCATACTGCCTGCTCCCCAGCACACAATACCGGTGTCGTCAGACATGAAGCACATGAAGTCCAATGTGTATAATGTGAATATGAGTAATGAGAGCACCATTCACTGGAGGGCCCCATGCTGCAGATAACCACATCTGACAGGTAGTTGTGTAGTCTCACATACTGTGGTCTGTCAGTGAGGTAGTCAGTGGCCCATGCAGTCAGATATTGGTCCACACTTGCCTCCTCCATCTTCCCCCGCAGCAGCAACAGCTGGATGTTGTTGAAAGCACTGGAGAAGTCAAAGAGCATGACTCACAGTGCTCCAGAAGGACTCCAGCTGAGAAAGGGCCTGGTGCTGCAGGTAGATGATGGTGTCATTCACTCCGATGCCTGGATGATAGGTGAGCTGCAGAAGGTCCAACGCATATAAATGCAAGTTGTCCGGAAATATCATTTGAAAATGACAAATGAGCAGTACCAGTATTTGTATGCTATGCAATACAGTATGCTTGTATTGAACCACTAGGGATGTACCGAACGGTACGATGGTACAATGTGTACTGTTGCACCCCTAATAAATACTAAAAAATACAAAACAAAGGAAATCACAAGAGAGCACTGCTGGCAGCCACTCACGCAGCGCCATTGTGGATGATGGAATGTAGGTATTTTATAGGTATTAAATTTAAATAGTAAAGTACAAGTACCTTAAACTTAGCCTTATACATGGAGTACAAGAACTTCCTTACATGGTGAAATCTTATTAATAAGCTCCATTGGTAGCTCAGTAGCATAAGTGGTAATTACAAGCTGCATACATAACACCATGGTAGTGATGGCGTCTAGCTGTAAAAGTAACAGTATTTCTGTTCTCTTCAGGACATCCTTTTTATCTGCATGAGTTACTGGAGGACAGCTCACTGCACCTACCTGAAGTTATAAAACCTCCCAGGGTAAGTCCATCATCAGCATGTCCTGACTGAGGAGAAACTCGTGGATGATATTCCCATTTATAGAAGGTGTTGTATGCTCTACAAGTAGCCTAGCCTGTTATTTTAAGTTTAAATAAAGGTTTGAAACTGACACTTTTTAAGTCATGATATGTACTAAAGACCATCTGCTTTTTGCACAGGCTCCTCACTTTATTCTATTGTATTTTGATATCTGTCTAAAGAAATTATCCCTTACAAACTGTCCATGTTTTTTCTTGCTGCAGAACCCAGAACTAGTCGCACGTCTGGAAAAAATCAAAGCCAAACTGGCCAATGAGGAGTATGATAGAATTACACGTAATGTCAACACTCAGGTACATTTTCTTTGTTGCCTCTATCAAAAAGCATCTTTGCCTTTACAACATGCCAGAGATTCAATAAAACACCTAAATAATTTTCTTTATGTTGTCAGGATATCAACCGCAGTGGAACGCTGGTAGACTTTGGACGAGAAGGTTTGTATGTTGTACACACACACACATTGTTAATGGTGGAAGTTTAAACATCATCTAAATCAAGTCGCTGACAAATTGAACCAACACTGGAAATATATTGAAGATAAGTAAGTTGGATTACATTTAGCCAAAGTGTATGTAAACCTCCAACCTCACTTACATGACCTGCTGTTGAGTTTATTTTTGCAGTTCTTCTCTAACGTTTTTATCATTTTTATATCTGTACTACTTTTTGTTGAAGTTATTGTTTCAGTCATGCAACTTGTCACAAACTTCTATGTTCAATCACAACGGTGGATCGCCTCCCAACGAACATAATATGACGTGTTAATCAGTATGAACATTAAGAGGCTCGCACTGACACTCCCTGCTGACAGCATTTTACCTGGCTCAAATCTGGTTCATCAATGCCTTGCCTGACCGGCTTCAATACTCCAGAGGCTTTCTGCTAGGATTTAACAATTCCAGAGACATTGGTCCACCAATGGATTTACACTTTCCCAACTTGGAGGAGTTTGACAGTGGTGGGGGCCACTGGGGGCCTTTCCATAAGATGAGGAGGCAGGGCAGGAGAGGAGGGGCTAGAGAACAGGTGAGACGACAGTTCTTGTTTCGAATCCCACTACCTTCTATCATATTGGGCAACGCTAAATCCATCTGCAAAAAGATCGACGAACTCCAGGCCCATGTCTGCTTCGAGCATGAGTTCAAGGAGGCCTGTGTCTTCATTCTATCAGAGATATGGCTGGGGGAGACAGTCCAGGATGGCGAGCTGGTGATAGACGGCTTCAGTGTGCCTTTACACATTGACGCAAGGCTGTGTCCACTGGAAAATCATGAGCTGGAAGTGAATGCTTATACATCAGTGAATGCCGGTGCATAAATGTCATAGTCAGAGAGTTTATGCACAAAGGACATTGAACTGCTCTCCATGTCTTTGCATCCACCCTTCCTCCCATGAGAATTCCTATACATTTTCATAACTATTGTGTACATCCATCCAAAAGCCTCAGAGAGGTCTGCATCAGATCTGATCTTGCGGACTGTGCAGAAGGTACAATTGCTGTGTCCCGAAGCTCCTAATTTAATTATGTGTGATTTTAATTCACTTAATTTTAATTCAGTGAACACAACTCACAGAGAGTTCTGTAAATATGTTACCTTTCCAACCAGGCAGGGAAACAGGGAACAATATTAGATCAGTGGTATCGCTGATTAAAGGAGCTTATAACCCCCACCCCCCAAGCACAGCAGATCATAACTGTGCTCATCTGATTCCCATATATCGCACTTGCCTGTAGAGAGGGAAGGTCTCCACCAAAAAGGTGAAAGTCTGGACAGAGGAGTCCAGACTGGCACCACAAGGCTGTCTGGACTGCACAGTGTGGGAGGAGTTCACTGAATCCTCTCAGGACTTAGATGAACTCACAGATGCTGTCATCTCAGGATACTATAATCTCAAAAGGGTAGTTAAGATCTATCCTAACAGTAAACCTTGGTTGAACAAACACCTCAAACTCCTGCTGAAAAAGAAAAGATACTTTTAAACTGGGCAACCTCTCTGAACAACTCTTTCTAAAAGGACATTAATCATCAGCAATGGAGACGAAAATGAGTACCGAGAACTGAACCAGAACTTTGTGGCCTGGTGCCAGCGGAACTGCCTCCAGATTAATCCTGGAAAAACAAAGGAGCTGGTGGTGGACTCTCGCCGTCACAAGGCCTCCCCTCCCTCTCCGGTGAACATCCAGGGTACAGACATTGAGATAGTGGACTCTTACAAGTACCTGGGTGTTCAGCTGAACCAGAACCTGGACTGGGCTGCCAACACCCAGGCCCTTTTCAGGAAGGGCCAAAGCAGACTACATCTACTGCGGAGACTGAGGTCCTTCGGAGTGCAGGAAGCTCTCCTGAGGACTTTTTACAACTCTGTAGTAGCATCTGCCATCCTCTACAGTGTGGTCTGCTGGAGCAGCAGCATCACGGCAGCAGAGAGGAAAAGACTGAACAAACTGGTGAAGAAAGGATCCAGTCGAGGTGGTGGGGGACAGAAGAATGACAGCGAAGCTGTCATCAATCATGGACAATGTCTCCCACCCCCTACATGAGACTGTAAGAGCCCTAGAAAGCACCATCAGTGACCGGCTTCTTCACCCACGCTGCACAAAGGAGAGATACCGAAGGTCCTTCCTTCCCTCTGCTGTCAGACTTCACAATCAGTCCTCCTCCCAGTAGATCACCACATATGTGGAGTAATAACAACCCTCCCTCTATCCCATCTATGCTGTATATACTCAAATCTGTATTTATATATATATATATATATATATATATATATATATATATATATATATATATATATATATATATGTATGTATTTATATTCTAACCATTGCACTACATCATACCAAACCATATTTGCACTATCCTTTTTAAACACTTTTTTATTCAAATTTATATGACTGCTCTTACATGTATGTGCATGTTGTGTGTATGTTTCATGCTGCTGATAACACTGTGAATTTCCCCATTGTGGGATCAATAAAGGAATATCTTATCTTATCTTATTAAATCAGAAAGAAAGAGTGCCAAGCTTTGCTATAAACAAAAAGCTGAAAACAAGTTGAGAAGTAACAACTCAGGCTTGAGATAGAATCAGAACCATGTCGGGACTAAATGATAAAGCACAGAAAAGGGTGATGTTAGAAGGCTTAACTTCACACTGGCACAGGAGCGAAACCATTTTTATTCTAGATTTTTTTCATGATTTTAGTGATGAAAATGATTTAAAAAGATTTTTTTTAAGGTCTAGTAATTTAACTCAATTTTTCTTTGTTCAGGATGTGGTAAACACTTTTAAACACTATACACTGTGAATACAAGTCCTTATCCTGATAATATCGGCAGTTGTCTGCCGATCCACTGTGCTGAACAACTAGGCCCAATTTTCCACCGTATTTTCAACATGTTCCTCAGTCTACAGAGAGTTCCAATTTCATGGAAGCAGTCAACAATAATTCCCATTTCCAAAAACAGCTACCCCAAATTCTTGAAAGATTACAAGCCGGTTGCACTGACACATCTCCAGGACCCCTGCAATTTGCATATTGCACTCATAGGGGGGTGCAGGATGCCACCATCACCCTCCTCGACTTTATTTATAAGCATTTAGAGAGAAAAACCATGTTAGACTGTTATTTGTGGACTTCTCATTGGCATTTGATACTGTTCAGCCCCATCTGCTTGTAAATTACCTCAAAAAAACACTTCAAACTGGACTGTAACATTGCAGGTTGGATTTTGGACTTTTTCACTGACAGGACTCAGCGAGTGACACACATCATCATCGACATCATTAACAACATCAACTGGATCTCCACAAGGCTGTGTTCTCTCACCACTCTTCTACATCATGTACACCAATGACTGTCAAAGTAATTTTGCTAACCATCATATTGTCAAACTTGCAGATGACACAGTTATTGTGAGCTTGTTAACGGACACTGAAACTTCCCACGGTCCTGTTTTAAACTATTTTTTAAACTGGTGCACTGAAGCCTTTTTACAGTTAAATGCCACTAAAACCAAGGCCATGTGCATTGATTTTAAATGACACCTCCCTGAATCTGTATATACCAAGATCAATGACGAGGCTGTTGAAATCATAGAGTTTTATAAGTATTTGTGCACCATAATTGATGACAAACTCTCATTGAACAACAGACACGTTGGTCAAGAGGGGTCAGTAGCATCTATTTAGCCTCAGGAAACTAGCTAAGTTCCAGGTCGACAGATGCCATTATCACATTCTCTTTCATTTGCTGGTTTGCTTTTATCAATCTGAAACAAAAAAAAAAAATCATTAACCTGGATAATTAAAGTCAGCAGTAAAATCAGTGGTACTCAGCAAAGATCGCTTTCAGAACTGTACAATTACCAGGCATCAAAGAAGGTCAAATTCAACCGTGTCTGACAGCTCTCACCCTCTGCACTTTGAAATCAAGTTCCTGCCCTCTGGTTCCCGCTTCAGACAACCATCAGCCAAAACCAAGACACAAATTCTCTTTCATACCCCTAGCCATTTCTATGCTCAGTTCTGTACAGCACAGGTAGCATTATGAGTAGTTTACATTTTATTGAAGTGTTTTTATGCACCACCAATTTTTATGTGGTGGTCGTCTTGTGTCTCACTTTTTTTCATCATCGCTGTTTGTTGTTGTCAAATTGTTGTTTTAATTGCTACTGTGGCAGAAATAATTGCCCAGCAGGGACTAATAAAGGTCTTGAATGTTGAATGTTGAATCTTTCCCCTCTTTCTGCAGTGCGATCAGTCAAAGCAGTGGTCGTGACCATATTCAACTTCCTGGTGACGATCGTGGCTGCGTTTGCATGTTCGTACATGGGCAGTCAGTATCTGTTCACTGAGACGACGTCGGTAAGACATCCACCACTCCACCAATTACACCCAATTCTTTAGTGTGGGTCTTTAGCTTTGTCTGGTTTGTTTTTTCTTCTTTTTACTAGCGAGTGATAGCAGCTGTAATCACTGCATCAGTAGTCGGGCTTGCGGAGCTGTACGTCCTGGTTCGCACCATGGAGGGAGAACTGGGTGAACCGTAGCTGCAGCTGTGGACCAGGGAATGAGGGAAAAACCAGCAAACAGTAGCAGCAGAGAGAGTGTTATTCTACCCATGGACTACACTTTGATTTGAAAGTAGACTCTGAAATTTTTGTGGAAATTGAGCAAGTGGAACTTACTATTTACATCTTTTGTTACTGACATTTCTAATTTATTGCTCTTATTGTTTTGTCTTTTTTCCTACAAAATTCCACCATCTTCTTTTTCTTTTCCCCTTGTTTTTTCTTGGCTGTAAACGGTGTTCATTTTCCAATCTGTACACATATTTGATGTGTATGTGTTTATGTTTAATTAAATCAGCTGATTACTTCCTAGTTAGTATAACCTTTATTTTACTTGCCTATACTAGAGTTTTAGTTTATATTTATTTTTTTATGAGTAGGGACAATGTACTTAACATAGTTCAGGACTAGAGTGAAATGTAATGAATTGTATGAATTGTACAACTACCATTAATTTTCAACCTCAACAATATTAAAAATACAATGAACTCAATGAAAATTGAATTTATAATATACATGAAACTGCAACAAAGTACACACTCAAATTATCTTCTGCTGACCTCAGTTGTAATTAGTGGTTGTTTGAGTTACACTTTTCTTTCTATCAGCTTGAACCAGTCTGATCATTCTCCCCTCACCTCTAGCTTCAACAAGGCATTTTTTCTTGGAGAACTGCTGCTCACTGGATATTTTCTCTTTTTCATACCAGTCTCTGTAAATCCGAGAGATAGTTGTGTGTGTGAAAATCCCACTAGATCAGCAGTTTCTCAAATACTCAAACCAGACTGTCTGGCACCAACAACCATACCATGTTTAGATTAGATCACCTTTCTTCTCCATTATGATTCTCAGTTTGACCCTCAGCAGATCATCTTGACCATGTATACATGACTAAATGCAGTGAACTGCTTGCCCTGTGATTGGCCTGTTGGAGAATTGTATCCAAGTGCAGGTGAACAGATGTACTTAATAAAGTGGCCAGTGAGTATGTAGTGCAGCTCTTGTTTGTTCCGTCCTTATCCTTTCTTAAAAAATATTTATAGATGGAATGTAAAAATCATATGATAATGTTCAGGTCAACTCAGACAACTTTATTTATCCCAAATGGACAATTTGTTTGCAGGTGTCTTGCATACATACCACAGTGAACAGTAAGGAAAATATTAAGAGACATATTGGGTCTATAAAATCATCAAATCAATAAAAGTCAATGGATGAAATTCAATAGATAAATACCCGTAACTATCCATCCATCCATTCATTGTCTTCCCCTTATCTGAGGCTGGGTCGCGGGGGTAACAGTCTAAGCAGGGATGCCCAGACTTTCCTCTCCCCAGACACCTCCTCCAGCTCTTCTGAGGAGCTCCCAGGCCAGCCGAGAGACAGTGTCCCCAGTGTAACCTAGGTCTTCCCTGAGGCCTCCTCCTGGCGGGACATGCACAGAACACCTCCCCAGGGAGGCGTCCAGGAGGCATCCGAAACAGATGCCCAAGCCACCTCAGCTGACCCCTCTCTATGTGGAGGAGCAGCGGCTCTACTCCGAGCTCCTCCCTGGTGACTGAGCTCCTTACGCTAAACCCATAACTAAAATACAATAAATAAATCCTTTAAAAATTGTTCATTTCATCTAAAATGGGTGCAGTCTGTTTAAGAGCTCAGTAGCAGAAGGAATAAAAGACCTTGCACAGCAATTTGTGTTGCTTTTGGGCAAATTATTAGTGTTGACTGGGGTCAAGAGAATGTAATCTGGCTTCATGATGATTATTTTTACTTTGTCAGCCACTTGTTTCTAAGAGATTATGTCCAAAGTCATAATCAATAATCAAACCAATAATCTTAGAAAACTCTTTGACAAAGGAGTTTAAGCTGTTCTTCTTCATAGACAAGCTGTTGAATCAGCAAATCAAAGAAAAGGTTAAAAGGCTTTCAATAAAAGAAATTCACAGTTAACAGCTAACAGTAACAGTTAACAGTCCTTTATGGAGAAAAATGATAAGCCCAAAATTAGATC
Source organism: Sphaeramia orbicularis (assembly GCF_902148855.1). Classification (NCBI taxonomy): domain Eukaryota; kingdom Metazoa; phylum Chordata; class Actinopteri; order Kurtiformes; family Apogonidae; genus Sphaeramia; species Sphaeramia orbicularis. The sequence continues at coordinate 6,748,259 of NC_043969.1, read as the reverse complement.
TGCAACATTGTTTATGGGTGACACGTTGGTGCAGTGGATAGCTCTCATAACTCACAGCAAGGAGGTCCTGGATTCGATTCCAACACCAATCAGTAGGACCTTTCTTTTATGGAGTTTGCATGTTGTCTGCATGGGTTCTCTCCGGGTACTCCAGCTTAATCACACCAAAGACATGCACCAATAGGTTAATCTAAAATGTCCATAGATGTGACAGTGATTTGTTGGTCTTTATATGTGGGTCTGGCGACATGGCGACAATTCAGATCATAGTGTTTTAACAACTGTGCTGCCAAAGTCAGTATGTGATGCCTAATTAATCTGAAAAAGTGTGTTTGTTGTTGCAAATCTGCAATTAAGAATTATTATCATTGTCATTCATTTTTGTTTGGTTTGTAACATGTCAGAAAAAAGATGAGATTGATGAATGTCTACTTTGGCCCTGGTTTACAAGAAAAACTAATAAAATGTTACTGAATTTGAAGTCACTAATAAGTACAAACTAAGTCTAACGTGGTTATAGTTGTCAATTTAAAGAATTGGGTCAAAATGTTTAACTATATGAATTGATAATGAAAGAATGTGTTTTACTTAAAAGTGATGTTTGTCTCTGACCTACAAATTCTACATGATCTGATCAATCATAAAATAAACTGTAATCTGAAAATACTCCTATACCAATAAAAAGAAAATACCTGGTGATGAATTTAATCAAATTTCAGTTCAATCTGAGACTATTCTGATCATGAAATGGCCTGGTTTTGCTCCTGCTTGTTTTCAGTTTCTGTTGTTTGTATGTTTCTTCGGTGCATTTATTTATTTATGGATGTTTGGAGATGCCCAGTGATTTACCCATTTCAACCACCACATTAACAACAAACCACTGCACCCTGAGGGTGGCAGCTGTAATAAAACACTGAACACTAAAAACAATAACCCACATATCTTATTTCAATCCAACAGAGAAAATCTGTTTTCTCTGTTCCTTTCTCCATATATGGATTCATGTTTTTTTGTTAAATTGTCTCATCCTCCTCCTTTCCAGTCCTGTCATATCAGTGGAAGGATTAAAAGATGTAACTACATCTGGAACACACAAAAAAAGTATCTTCCTAAGATCTGAGATTTGACACCCGGATTAAAGGTTTATTGAAAGATTATTTGGTATTAAAGATGATTATGATATGCAGAGATCACTGTCCAGTGCTGGACACTGTCTGTCATATTTGCCTCTGTATTATACCTCTCATGTAATATTTCAAAACTTAAATCCAGGCAGAATTACAGAGCTCTGTAAGCTGATAGACCCTGAGCTCTGGCTTTAATTCTTATTTTTTATTCCCTTCCCTCTGTCCATCTAAACCTCCTGGTACTTACAGTACGGAGATATGAAAAATATAGTTATATATATTTGACTTAGAAAATAATTATTCCTGTCATGGTATCTTACCACAAAGGATCAGTTTAATCAGGATGTTTAGAAAGACAATATTCATGGGGTTGAAGTATTAAACATGCCATGGTTTAGCTTAAAGCACAGAAAACAAGAGCAGACATTTGTGTGAGGAATGCATGTCACATAAAACACAGATTCTCCTGTAGAGACCTGGACCTGGGTTATTCAGTCTGAGTCATTTAAATTAACAAATAAGACTAAATACTTACATGGTTATAATTATAGACCTATATATAAAATAATATATGATACACAGTATTAACACAAAAACAGTGCATAACATGATTTAAACCTGCTATAATGTTAAGACTCTCAGTGGTGTGGTAATATAGAAATAGAGCCTCTTGTATTTTTGATATAAGTTTTGAAGGTATAGTGTTTCTTTTACTAAACCCATTTGCATCTTCACTCAGATCAGTCAAAATATGAGGCTGCAACACAAATGCTTAATATTATATTTGCAGTCCTTAGTCATTTTATTGCTGTTGTTAATTCTGTCTTGAGTCTGTCTGGTCATTAAGTCTGATTATTTGAACATGTGATCATAGGAACTGTTTTTTTCAACTGGTGTGAAAAATGACAATGTGTATTCACTCATGACTGAGAACTAAAAACAGTATGATACTGGAGTAGATGTATCTCAAAAACTATACTTTTATTGAATGAGTAGTGCCACTGAATTCTACTTGAATTTCAATGATACATAATTTGATCTGTGTAAACTTATTGGATAATGATGAAATGAACAAAAATATTGTTTTTATCATGTGTACCTGATTGTGTTTTCACCTCTAACTGAAAAAAAAAACAAAACTATTTCTTAACAAATTATTCTTTCATCATTAAGGATTTGTGTGATAGGTGAAAACAAGAGGTGAACATTGGTAAAGTTGCATTGAAACATAAATATGATCACTTGTTTCAAAGTAATTATCCAGCATTTTTTAGTATCTTTTTGCATTGTGGTCTTCATTTTCTAGTTTCATTTGGTAAAGATTTTCTCTAAACTGATTTTATATAAAATATACAATGCAGTTGAAAAGCTAAGCTATTTTCTTCCATTCTATTCTCTATAGTTTATGATGAAGTACAAACAAAGATTATTGCAGTTTAGAAATGTCTAAATCTACGAACAAACTTGAACTTCATTTTATTCTTTGAAACTACAGAAATTCCAATTGGGACTGTGATAAAATTTCTTTATTTCCTGTAAAATACAACACTTGACTGAAAGCATACAAAAACACAAGTGGTGCCAGGCACAACAAAGCCTGCCCCTTGCATGTATTTTGCCCATTATAAGTAAATGGGAAGAATTTTAAAAATCATAAAAAATTTGAACTTTGACCTACTTTTTCCAAAATGTAATGACATCTGTTCTGGGTCACTGCTAATCTATAAACCCAATTTGGTGTGAATTACACCAATAGTTTTGCTGCTAAAGTGTTAACAAACAAACAAACCAACCGAACCAAAAATACCCCTTGCCTCCCCCTCAGGGGGCAGGGTAATAAAGAGAAAGGTATGTACAAAGGTACAATGTGTACAATGATCCATTTAACACACTGACTGAGACACTGGCAATGAAGGGCAATACAAATAAGTCTGACTGAAATAATATAGTTTTATCTTTTTGGTCCACTCTTCACTTCAGAACTCCAGAAAGTTGGTGACAATAGCAGCGTTGTAGATCAGGTCTGAGATGTAGCCCATCGAGGTCTGTGGTCCCATTTGTGGATGGTGGTGGTGTCCTTGGCCCTGAGTTACCTCCCAGAACATGGGCTGGGGGTGGGTAGGAACCACCTGGTCCACAGAGGGGTGACCACCACCTGCAGCATTCCCTGAGTACATGGCCTGATGAGGCCCAGGTGGAGCCAGGCTCTGGGGCTTAAAATTTCTGAAGGTCTGGTGGGAGCGGGATGGAGCAGCGTGGTGAGGCTGCCTCTGGGTCAATGAACTGGGGAGGAAAGAAGGCAGATGGGGTCCCAGGTGCTGCCACTGACGGTGCTCTTCCTCCCAGAAGCGGCACGACTCTGGATGTTTGGGGGAACTGAGGGGGCGCTGCTGGTGGAGGGAGGACGACGGAGGAGATGATACAGGGTTGCTGCTGTAGATCTGTATCCAGTCAGAGTAGAGATGTGAAACATCCTCACAGGCGTGGTTCTGGTCCGGCCTCAGGATGTCTGCCAGACTGGCTGGGGCAGGGAAGGAGGAGGGCCCAGGGGAGGGCTCCACAAGCCCCCTCCTAGAACCTAGGACAGGCTTGGTGGACTTATAGACTCTACCAGTCTTGATACTTCGGGCTCTTCTGTTTTGGAACCAAACCTGAGGAAAACAGCAAAGCATTTCTGGCATTTTATGGTGGAATCAACTTTAACTTTTAATTTTCTACTGATGTTAAGAATAAAATGCACCATTTGTGTTTTCATTTAACACATGTCAGGAGTCCATTTTAATTGTTTGGCCCACTTTTAGTTTTGAGAACACAGGTCACACTAAATATTGACTTCAGCCTGTAGAAGCCATTTAATTCAGATTTTTTTTGTGTTTTTTATACTATGCATATATGTCATGCAGTTTTCTTATTTCTATGCTACATTTACATGAACAGCTTTTACAGTAGACTATAGTTTTATTTTATTTTATTGCATTTGCTGTAGGCCCATAAAAATCTATCCTTTTCCTTTTACAGCACCCTATATTTTGTGAATGTGGCTGCTGTAGCCAAAGTGTTACTAAAGAAGAGACAAAACACAGAATCATCTAACCTCTGCTACGTCATTTTTATAAACTTGCTATCATGCAATGTTGTCTTTTTACATCTTCTACTACTTGTATTTGTTTTTATTCATATTAACATTTTGCATCTTTTGTCTTCTTGTTCATTATCTAATGTGATCTTTACCTTACTTTAATTTGATCCTGTTCTAGGTGGGTCCCTCTCTTCAGTTGTCTGTTGTATGACCCTCTGAGTATCCTGCCTTAGGTTTGTCTAGTCATACTATTTTTGTAAACTCTGTATTTAAGGGTGATGCACATGTAATAATATCATGATTATGATCATTCTTACTGTTATGCCAGCAGAAATGGTAGACTATCTGGGCTTGATTGCTCCCAGGCCCGGACTGGCTAATCGGGAGGACCGGGACAATTCCCGGTGGGCCGGTATAATATTTGGGCCGCGAGGGCCGGAGTTCACTTTAAATATGTATTTAATATTTTGTTTATTTATTTTTTGGGGGCCGGTGTTCAGTCATAGCACTGAGTTGACCACGTAATCTGCAGCTGCTGTTCCTGGGCCCCACCCCCTCTACTAGTAAACTGTTTGTTTTCTTCCTGTTTTTTTTTTGCGGACACACCGTGACCTGGCGTAACATCTCCTTGCATACGGTTAGTAACTCTATACTGTAGCTGTGGAGCTTTTACGATCTGTGCTCTGTAGGCTATGTCGATGGTCAGCTGTGTTTGCTGTTTGAAACATGGATAATAGAAAGAGCAAGGGTAGTGTGGAGAAGACAAGAATTAAAAAGAGGAAAGCTCTGGAAGCAAACGCAGCCAAATGTGACAAAATCTGCAACTTTTTCACAAAAACGACTTCCCGGTTGGAAACAACTAATAAGGACGATGAACCGGGTAAACCACCTTTCAAGTTAGTTAATTATCGAGTCAGTGAATTGTGTGGCATTGTGACGTGGAACATAACGTTATGTCATTTAAATAATAGTATGATGCGACGCCACGAAAGTGGGAAACTTTGTCCTGTAGCTTCTCAGATTCAGAAACCAGATCCAGCACCTGCCATGAGCCCACAAGTCCAGAGTGGGCAGGTAGGACTGCTCAGAGAGGGAAGAGGATTAGAAGAAATAGGCTCCAATGAAGAGTATGGTGTAGGCCTGTTCAGTATGAAAGGTGCTCTGAGATGCTCCAGGATTCAGCACTACATGAATGAAACTGACACCAAGGCTTTGAAAATAGAAGATTTGTGCTGAGAATTATGAGCATTTTTAAACTGTGCTTTAGTGTCAGAAGCAGATCCAGGAGCCAGTAGTGATGAGGGGATTGTTCCTGTCAGTATGGAAGGAAAAGGTGAGCTGTTGGAACAGACTGTGTGAACAAGCATTAGTTCCCGTAAAACCACTTTCTATACCCAAACCATAGTCATGACCGATTTAAATTTTTATTATTAAAAGTGAGACAGTAAATACACAAAGCCCACAACTGAAAGGCAATAGTATAAAGTCATATTAAATAAGCCTGCATATTTAGCCAGTGTAAAGATCTGAACTGGTTCAGTAAGTCAAAATGTCTGTAGATATTATTTTTTATTGTGATACAGGTGCAGGCGAGTCTAGAGAAACTGGAGGAAGAGTGAAAGGGAGAGCAGAGTCTACTGATGACAGAGGAGCAGCTCAGCAGCACAGCCCTGAACCACTAGGCACAAATGACACAGATGAAGAGGAGTCTGTTGTTAGCTTTGATTGCTTTGCTCACCCTCAGTCACAGGATACACATATTTTTTTCTTATCATCCTCATCAAACCCCTAATATCACTGTACCAAAAGTTTTCAATAGCATCGATGGAACAAACTGCAAGTAAGTTGTGATGGAAATCTTTTGTTGCAGAGGATACCAAAATAATAGTTATTAGAAAGTGCAGCAAGCTTAATTTATTTATTTATTTTTTAAATATTTTTATACTTTAATTTCATTTCAAACATTTTAAAGGTTTGAAAAATGTTAACACTTATAAGAAAAAAAATATAGATTTTGTTATTGTTGTGTTGTGAGGAATAATAATGTTGGAGATGTCAATGTGCACTCACTGTTGAAATAAATCCACATTGTGAAGCAACCTTTACTTGCGCTGAATTGGAAATATTTTAGAAAATACACTGAATTAGAAGGCTTTGCAGAACAGTGTGTAGACCTAACATGTAAGGTTAGAATTGCATGATTTTAATAATAATTGGTCGTGATCTAAAGTGGGCCGGTCTGAGGTATGAAACTCCAGGGCTGAAAATGAGTCTCAGTCCGGCCCTGGTTGCTCCCCTATATTTTTGTGATTGTAAAACAATGCTGTTGGTTTTGACAAATAAAACAAAGCTGAGAAGAAGAAAAAGGCAGTTTCACCTGTGATTCACTGTTATTATTTTCAGTTTTTGTTAAATTTTAGATGATAACATCGGTCAATCTTGTGCAGAAACATTAATGAAAACCTGAACCCGTACATGGTTGTAAGCAAACTGTATCCTTGGGTCGATTACAACACTTTGCAAGCTGTTCACATTGTTCACAGTCACATAAAATCACTTCTTAGCAAATAGGAAAAATGAGACCCCTGGATTTACTTAAACCTCTAAAACAACCCTTTATGACCAAAAGTATATACTGATTTATTAACTTTTGAACCACTAATCCTGTCAATATATGTAAATATTTCAAGTATAATACAATTTCTCAGCTTTTCAACATCATCAGATATGCCCTATTTGGACATTCAGAGACCCCTTAGAGAACATGGAAACATCATCATCATCTGTGACATTGATTCACCGGTAAAACCCAGTTTATCCAGTTTGATAAATGACAACGGTTGTAGACACTTGTTTTTACATTCAGAAAAATTATATATTTAGCTGAAAATCTCTTTTTTTTTTCTTCTTTTTTTCCTCCTTTAATATGATAACCTTCGACACGGACGGCACAGTGGTGCAGCGGACGGCACAGTGGTGCAGCGGACGGCACAGTGGTGCAGCGGACGGCACAGTGGTGCAGCGGACGGCACAGTGGTGCAGCGGACGGCACAGTGGTGCAGCGGACGGCACTGTCGCCGTGCATCACAGCAAGAACATCCTGGGTTCTATTCCAACACTACGGACCATTCAGTGTGGGGTTTTCATGTTCTACCCGTGTTTGCTTCCACTTCCACCATCCGAAGTCATGCACTAGTAGGTTAACTGGTCAAGCTGAAATTGCCCGTATTTGTGAATGTGCGACCTTCTCAGGGATAAAGCGGTTCTGAAGGGTAACTACCTGGCCTTCATCACAACTCTTAGTTACCTCCGCCAGGAGGTATTGTGATCACTTTGCTTTGTGTGCGTGTTTGTTAGCAAGGTAACTCAAAAAGTTATGGACGAATTTTCAGGAAATTTTCAGGAAATGTTGATACTGGGACAAGGAAGAAATGATTAAATTTTGGTGGTGTGTGTGTGTGTGTGTGTGTGTGTGTGTGTGTGTGTGTGTGGGGGGGGGGGGGGCAGATCTGTCTTGGCGGAGGTCTGCGCTCTCCCAGTGCTTTTCTTGTCTTTTTATATGCGTCTGCTTAGTCAGATTAAACATACTTGCTTATCACCGAAAGATGCATAATACAGAGAACAATACGTTATTTGACAGCAATACATCACTTAAGAAAAGATAAATGTTGAGAAAATTCGCCACTGAAGTAGTTTTAGGTTTTAAGGGTTAAAGAATTTAATGGAAATTATTGCATATTTTGCGTTCATTCTAAAAACGTTTTGTTATTTCTCACATATTCCTATATATAAACGTAATTATAAACGTTTTTAAAAAAACGTGCTCAACTGACAATTATGTTTATGTTGTTCGGGTATAAATATCTTATCTCATCTCATCTCATCTCATCTCTAAAACCCTGATTTTATCACAGCTTTCGTGCATCTTTCACACTTTCCACAGTCTTTCACGTTGCTGGGGTTCAGGCGTGGAGATCTGAAATGCTCTTTATTTTTGTCCACATCTGGACCCACGTGTTGAGCTTCAACTCGAGCCTCACCTGGATCTTGCTCTCGGGCAGGTGGGTGTGCGCGGCCAGCCTTTCCCTCAGGGTGATGTCCGGGTACGGGGTGACGGCGAAGGCCTGCTCTAGCTCTGACAGCTGGGCCCGGCTGAAGATGGTCCTCTTCCGTTTCCTCTGGCCCTCCATCAGACCCGGAGCTTTGTCGGACTCCGGAGAAGAGACCGCACAATCGCTACGGACGTCTTCCACTGGAGGTGACGGGAAATGGAAATGGTGAGGAAAAGATTAAATTAAAATAAATAAATAAATAAATAAATAAATAAATAAATAATAATAATGAAAAAATGTAAATAAATAAAAATTTTAAGTAATAAAATAAAATAAAATAAAATAAAATAAAATAAAACACAACACAACACAACACAACATAGAAATAGAAGCCACAGCGTATTATCTTATTTTTCTACTTTCTGGGGAGTATCACAGTCTGGTATTTACGCTCCTAATTTTGCTTCCAATAGGCTACAAACGCATTTCTCTCCTTGAAATGTATTTATTTAATCAACAGATTTATATAGCCTAGTTGCTCTATTTATTCAGATTTAAGTTTAATATTAAATCACTTACAAGTAGTAACTTTTACCAAATGAAAATGACAACGTGACACCCAGAGTAAAACTAAGATTTGTCAATACCTTTGCACTGGCTCTGTTCTCCGAATAAGGCTTTGAGGTCCACCAGATCCTTCTGTTGGTTTTGCTTGAGAACAGAGAAGTCTGAGTCCATAAACAGAGCCATATCTCCAAAGAGAGAGCCCACACTGTGACAGCTGAGGAGGAGGGTCCACCTCTTATACCCGCATCCCGGGACACCCCGCACCCACCGGCCACCAGATCCAGGTGTTGTCCCCTTCCCCTCCGCCTTTAATCCCCTTGTTTTCCAGCTGAGATGCGCTAATTATCTATCTATCTATCTATCTATACATATACCTATATATCTCAAATGTGAGAATCGCTTAACATGACATTTTTATTTCCAAAAACCTCCCACAATAAGCATATTTCTGAGAGAAATTAATATCCTTATTTTCCTGGCAATTATACTTACAGAAAGTAAAACCAAATTAAGATTTATCAAATGTATGGTAAGATAGTATTACACAAACAAGCATTAATATAACTAAAAATACCTGCAAGTTGAGCTTTATGTTGAGCTTTGCATGTTATAGAGTTTAAGAATCGAATGGACTCAAAGGCGAAATATTCCTATAACAGAAGTGCTGTGTAAAAGGGGCTAGTGGCTGGAGGTGGTGTGGAAAGTGGATGGCTGAACAAAACAATAATCACAAAATAAGATTTAATTTTGGGCTGTAAACCTAATATCACTTTAAAGGTGAAGCCAAATCTACCTCCATACTAGTACTTTTATTTGTCTTTAATTCTGTTATGTCACAGCACAAACCTCTCATTACAGTAACACACATGCAGCTTTAACTAAGTGTTATACAGTACAATTTCTTGGTTTCATTCCATCTTCTAAATAACACACCATCACAGCTGTAAGATGATGAGCTGGAATATTCATAGAGTGTTTTCCACAAACAGGTGCCTACAGTCTAGTTGTTCGGTGATGTCATTTACCTCTTTTTCATTGATGCAAATGATAAAGTAGACGATCATTTCCAAACAAGCATGGTGATAAATCACATTTCTATGACACAGCAAAAGTGAGATCCGTCATCAAATGTATCTCATGATCAACTACACACGTACATACACACATAAAAAAAGATCACTGACAAAACTGGGTGAATGCTTGTTCCTCATCCGTGGTAACTGTCCACTGTGTATGTATTAAATCAAAGTCTAAAGGCACAGAGGTGAACCAAGGCAGCATGTAGCAGGATGTCCACTCATCTGCCACCAGGGGACAGTCTTGTCTTTTCTGAGATTACCCATTCAGTATTAAATTTGAGTACACAGTAAGAAGGAGAACATTCTTGCTGCTGGACATCAACAGGTTGAGAAGTCTGAGCATCTTCTGTTGTTGAGCTTCACTCAAATTTGCGCAAGTGGTTGTAGAGAGACTGGACGTAAGTGAAGACACACATGGGGTCTGGTTTACGACCCATGATCATCATGTCGTCCACTTCAATCAACCGGTCACAGCCAGCCTTTAGCCTGGAAACAGAGAAGCATGAGTCAGCCATAAACAGAAGGAGCTGGTCTCTGCAAATACATTCAAACTCATTTTATAAATGAATGGAAAAAGGATAAATAAAGGATTTAAAAAAGAATAGATGTAGATGTTTTTCTAATTGTTTGAATCAGGTTCTGCTTTGAGATGCTTTTAGGGAACATTGTTGAATACTTGTAGCACCTTTTAAAGTATTGATGATGTTTTATATGTATGTTTTTCTTTGTTGGGGGTTTTATGTATGTTTTAGAACTGAGTTTTATTATGTGTTTTATGTACATTTTTAGTGTGGCTATATGGCTGAAATTTCTATTGTCTGTAACATCTGCTGCTGCTGTCTTGGCCAGGACACTCTTGCAAAAGAGATTTTTAATCTCAAATGAGTCTTCTTTTTCCCTGATTAAATAAAGGTTTCTAACAAAATAATAATGAAAAGACATGAGCTGTGGATTTCAATCAAACTCAAACAATCAAGCTTTTAGAATACTGAAATATTATATAGCATAAAATATTCCCTGTTGGAATGTAACCACATATTTTGATTCAGAGTAAGATTTTATTCAACTTTATACTTCTACTCTACTAAAATACTGTAGTGTTTACTGAATTACATTTGACTGACAGTTTCCTTTTCAGTTTTTAACTTCCCCCTGTCCAGTGAAAAAAAAAAAGTATATCCAAATATGATGGTTATGAATACTTGATGAAATGTTTCCGATAATACTCTCTCCAATCTTAAGCTTCTTAAACTCTTAAACCCTCTGGGATTCATTGGAAAATGAATGAATGGGATTCACAAAGCTGAAAACAGGCCTGTTTTTTTCTAAGCTCAAGAATAGTTGACATATTAGAGATACATTCTCACAGAATATGACGTTTTGGGGTGCATTAAATTATCCAACAGTATGTAGAATAGTTCAAATAAGCTCAACCATAAACATGTACAACATTAAGATGTAAAATACAGGGTTATGCAAAAAGAATGAACTGAGTCATTACGCAATATTTTAACCCTTTCATGCATGAATTGTGAGAACCTTAGTCAAGATTTTTTTCTTGAGTGTTTTTATTCCTCCTTAGGCATGAAAAAAACAATGCAATCGAGGTTTTTTTTTTCCTATGGAGTTACAAAAATATCCATGCATTTAATTTTTGAAGTAAAGAAACGTGTTTAAAACCCAATATCAGAAAGTAATATGAAAACAATGAAATAAAAACATTTTTAATGCTGCTAATCTGATGTCTTCTCACATTTTAACATATTCTAATGCTAGTAATTACTGACTTCATGGAGATAATATGCAAAAAAAACCTTCTTGTCTAACAAATAATTGATTTACACTTAAACATGATAACTGTAGATCAGGTTTATCAAGAACAGCAAAGTTACAGTAATGGTATGAATGTCAGTGTATTAGATGGTGCATAAGTGTCCACTGTGTTGGCTGATATGGAACTAAAACATCAAAACCCATGAATATACAAGAGAACAGCTGTAGAATAACTGTCCACTGTAGTGACCTATGCATGAAAGGGTTAATAAGGAAAAGCAATAGAAAACTCCAGCCAAGTCACTAGCATTCTACTCACAATCAACTTTTATTTCCTGCCTTACAAGTGTTCACCTGCAGCACAGGCAACATCAATGTGATAAGAGAATTCCTCACAGATGAGTATCAGGCTATCACGATCCACTGAGTTGATCGCTGTTGTTATTCGATGTTTAAGGTCATCGAGGCAGCCATTCAAAACTTAGAAATCTCTTCTTTCAAATGGTCACTGACAGGCATGACGATGCTTGAGAACTGAAGCAATGAGTCATGAAATCGGTTCATTCTTTTTTAAATAACCTTGTATACAGTAATATAGCAATAAAAGGAACCTAGAAACATCATATAGAAAAGTTTAACACTGTCATGTACCATTTTACCACACAATGGCATTTACTTTTCATACAATTTGCTAATACTTACATTCATTTACTTTAATTCTATGTATGACTTGATATTTCATACAATCGTGACTTTTCTTACATTCTAACAAACATGTTTTGACAGGTTAAAGACATATGTAATAAACATACACATTTCTAGTCCTTTAAGTATCTGATATGTGATCTCTTTAAGAGAAATCAAAATCTGTCACTACATAGAGAGGATTGATTCTGCAACCCAAGTGAGTATTGCTTTTGCATGAAATCAGCTTATCACACATTCTTAAATCAAGTCTTTAAGCCCTGGTGTTATCCATGTCAGTGCCACAGACCTACACAGTATCAGATCTATAGCATGCAGATGAACAGTATCTGAGAAAACAATATGCCCTGGTCTGTGAAACCATGGAGTCAGGCAAAAGGAATGCACACCTTTCATCCAACACATAACAGAGGGAAATGTTGGTGAAAATAAGCTGAATAAGGAGGATCGCCACCTTATAAATGCATATGCTAAGCTCTATAAAACAAAATAACTGCTTTGCACAAAGTTGAAAAATAAATCAAACTGGGACAACAAATTAAGAAACACTGCCACAATAAAGCCAAGACTAACACTGGTAATGGAATTAAGACCAATAAATACTTTCAGGCTGATTAAGTGCAAAACACAAACCAGAGACTCCATTTTCATTTACCGTTTCTATTTTCTCTTAAACATGATGTAAAACACTTGTATTTATTCTTATATTTGCTCTTGTTTGTTAGAGGAGACCAATACTTGTGTTAAAATATAGCATTGGTATAACCGTGTTTAGTATGTTTGGTTAAAAAGTTCCATAATTTAGTAATAAATAAGTGGTAATTCATCAGTCATAATTCATGTAAAAAATAAAAAAAAACCCTGACAAACAAACAAACAAACAAACAACTGGTGACAGGCACAACAAACCTTGCCCCTCGCACATATTGAAGCTTATTTTGGCATTGATCCAGCTGATGTCATGTCTATGCAGGTGCTGATGTCAGCATAACAACTGCCTCTTGATATGTGCCAAGTTTGAAGTAAATCCCAGTTTAAGACTTATTTATTCAGACAGGCCTACTCAATTCCACTTTTATCTACTGCCATTTTATGAACCTATGTGTTTTAGATATGTATAATTTTAGTTGTGTTTTATTTATTTTTAATAACTTTGTACAGTGACCTTGAGTGTCCTGAAAGGCACCTATAAATAAAATGTATTATTAAATTGAAACAAAATTTATGTTTTTACAGACATTTGAAATTTCACCCATTATATGTAAATGGGAGCAGAAAAAGTTTATAAATTCATTACAAAATTAAAACTTTGACCTACATTTCCCAAAATGTAGTCACATCTATTCTGGGTCACTGGCAATCTCTGTGTTTGTTTGTCAACACTCTAGCAGCAAAACTATTGGTTCAATTCATACCAAACTGTGTGTTAGGACTGATAGTATGAGATCTGAACCCAAATGCAAGAACCTCAGACAGAAATCCAATGTAAGTGTGTTTATTTAACACAGTCAGTAAATACAGTTCACACAAAAAGAAAATGGGTGAGTCTTCAGTGAAGCTGCTCCGCAGATTCGTCACGGTTTCCAAATCCGAGTGATAAGCCTCACAGCCCGGGTCGGGAGCACACGAGGGGAACCCGACTAGGAGGAAGCAAACGAGATTCAGGGTCAGACCAGTGGCCTGTTTCACGAAACTAGGATTCCGTCATCCAGGATGACGGACTAAGCCGTGCTCAACGAATCCAAAACATGGGAGTCCTGGCTTAATCGGTTTCACAAAGACCAAGCCAGGATGAACGGACACGGATTCATCAGCCAGGTGGAACTCATCCTGGATAAGAGCGCACCCGGCTTCCTCAATAGACCCTGACATCGATCACAGATTCACCGATTCACCATGGCAACTAGAGCAGCGAACTTTACCCCGTCGGACGCAAAACTCCTCATTTTGGCTAACGAGGAAGTAAAGGAGCGAAACAAAAAGACAGACAACACCACCACAGTTACAAAAACAACCAGAGACAGTGGTAAAAGACTGCAGACCGCCTGAATGAGTAAGTAGAGCACAAACACACACACTGACCACTCCGCTGAAACCATCACAATTATAACCCAAATAGTTAATGAACATCTGTGAAAACGGAGTTGTGAAATTGTAAGTTAAACTAACTGTAGATGTGAGTGAAACTGTAAATGTAACTGCATCAGACTGAATAACTCTGATAAATAGATGAGCTAACTGACTTCAGTGAATTTACCTTTGGGATAAATAAAGTTATCTTATCTTGTTTTATCTTATCATGATTCATGACTTTGATATTGTTAATTAAACCATAAAGACCCAAACATCAATCACTACTGATCTAAACTGTTTAATCCCTGTTGATCCACTAGTCCTATTAATCCATGTCAATAATTGGTGTAAAATACAGTTTTCCATCTTCTCATGGTCATCAGATATGACCCATTTGGACGTCCAGAGGCTCCATAGTGAACGTGGAAACACAGTCATCTTCTACAACATTGATTCACCAGTAAAACCCATGGAGTTTGATCAATGACAGTGGACAGACACACTGGGTTTATGTTCAGTTAATGACAGATTGGACTGAAAAAGACACTGTTTATTCAGTTTGATCTGTTTCTGATAGAATAACCATCAACTTTAATCTGAGCTTTAATGTGAATTAAATATAGGAAAATATCTGATTTATACTGATAAAATACAAACTACAGAAGATAATATTATAACAAATGGAGATAAATCACTTAAGGTTAGATATAGAGAAAATTCATTTGTGAACTGACATTAAAGTAGTGCTGGGCCTTTATGGGTTAATGAACACTGTTCATTGTTTGTGATGTTCGTTGTTTGGTTTAATATTCTTCATCTTATCATTTCAGATGGTCCATGCTGACTGTCTCATCAGTGTTGTGTCTCAGTGGTCTGGTTCTGGTTCAGTCCGTGACTCCCGAGTCTATCGGACCTCTGGAATCTGTCAGTGCCGATCACAAGGTGAGCCACACAGCCTCTATTAACAACCACGTTTTACATCATATCTGTGTCCAGAATGTCACTGTGTTTCTGAGGTTTTGTGTTGACAGGTGAATTGTCTGGTGTTTCTGGGGGACAGGGGGTCTACCTACCATCCTTTTCTCTTGACACCATACACAGACCCCCAGGAACCACAGCAGACCTACAGTCATGCCCATGCCAGGACAGGGACCAGGATCCAAATGACCTTTGACCTCCTGAAGGCACGCTTTCACTGTCTTCACCACTTAAGGGTCAGCCCTTTGAGGTCATGTGACATCACTGTGGCCTGTACTGTCCTCCACAATGTGGCCTGAGGGAGGGAGCCCCCCCCCCCTCAAAAAAGTGCATCACACATGGACTGGGACAAACCTGCCATCTTCCCTGATGACCGCAGTGGGCAGCTGGTCAGGGACCAATATGTGTTCAATTATTTTAGTTCACGTGCATGATTTAAGGTAAATATGTCCTGCTGGGGTAGAGGAATTTGTGTTTTGTTTTTTTTGTCATTCAATTTAAATTGATTTGGCCTGTTTTGATGTTTGGGTTACATACTGTGTATATACTGTGTGTTTACTGTGTTGCAGGGAGGCTACTGCATCTATTCATTTGTTACGTATGGATTTGTCTTGCATTTCTTTCAGTGTACAGACATGTGTATTTCTTCCAGTGTACAGACATGTGGGCTGTATTCTACCTTTAAATGTGTATTCTTCTGTTCTATCATATGCTTTGGTTCTGTTCTTTCTATCTTGTACAGTCACTGTGACTTCAGTTTTAATGGAGCTGATGGTTTAATTGCTTTGATTGATCCTTATTCAATAAAGGAACATCATGTTACTCTTTGTGCATTTATATTTATATGACATACAGTACAGGCCAAAAGTTTGGACACACCTTCTCATTTTCTTTATTTTCATGACTATTTACATTGTAGATTCTCACTGAAGGCATCAAAACTATGAATGAACACATGTGGAATTATGTACTTAACAAAAAAGTGTGAAATAACTGAAAACATTTCTTATATTCTAGTTTCTTCAAAGTAGCCACCCTTGGCTCTGATGACTGCCTTGCACACCCTTGGCATTCTCTTGATGAGCATCAAGAGGTAGTCACCTGAAATGGTTTTCACTTCATAGCTGTGCCTTGTCAGGGTTACTTAGTGGAATTTCTTGCCTTATTGATGGGGTTGGGACCATCAGTTGTGTTGTGCAGAAGTCAGGTTGATGCACAGCTGACAGCCCTATTGGACAACTGTTAGAATGCATATTATGGCGAGAACCAGTCAGCTAAGTAAAGACAAACGAGTGGCCATCATTACTTTAAGAAGTGAAGGTCAGTCAGTCTAGAAAATTTCAAAAACTTTGAATGTGTCCCCAAGTGCAGTCGCAAAAACCATCAAGCGCTCCAACGAAACTGGCTCACATGAGGACCGCCCCAGGAAAGGAAGACCAAGAGTCACCTCTGATGCTGAAGATAAGTTCATCTGAGTCACCAGCCTCAGAAATCGCAAATTAACAGCAGCTCAGATTAGAGACCAGATGAATACCACACAGAGCTCTAGCAGCAGACACATCTCTACAACAACTGTTAAGAGGAGACTGCGTGAATCAGGCCTTCATGGTCAAATAGCTGCTAGGAAACCACTGCTCAGGAGAGGCAACAAACACAAGAGATTTATTTGGGCCAAGAAACCCAAGGAATGGACATTAGACCAGTGGAAATCTGTGCTTTGGTCTGATGAGTCCAGATTTGAGATCTTTGGATCCAACCGCCGTGTCTTTGTGCGACGCAGAAAAGGTGAACGGATGGATGCTACATGCCTGGTTCCCACTGTGAAGTATGGAGGGGGAGGTGTGATGGTGTGGGGGTGCTTTGCTGGTGACGCTGTTGGGGATTTATTCAAGATTGAAGGCAACCTGAATCAGCATGGCTACCACAGCATCCTGAAGTGACATGCCATTCCATCCGGTTTGCGTTTAGTTGGACCATCATTTATGTTTCAACAGGACAATGACCCCAAACACACCTCCAGGCTGTGTGAGGGATATTTGACCAAGAAGGAGAGTGATGGAGTGCTGCGCCAGATGACCTAGCCTCCACAGTCACCGGACCTGAACCCAATCGAGATGGTTTGGGGTGAGCTGCACCGCAGAGTGAAGGCAAAAGGGCCAACAAGTGCTAAGCATCTCTGGGAACTTCTTCAAGACTGTTAGGAAACCATTTCAGGTGACTACCTCTTGAAGCTCATCAAGAGAATGCCAAGAGTGTGCAAAACAGTCATCAGAGCTAAGGGCGGCTACTTTGAAGAAACTAGAATATAAGATATGTTTTCAATTATTTCACACTTTTTTGTTAAGTACATAATTCCACATGTGTTCATTCATAATTTTGATGCCTTCAGTGAGAATCTACAATGTAAATAGTCATGAAAATAAAGAAAATGCAAAGAATGAGAAGGTGTGTCCAAACTTTTGGCCTGTACTGTACATAGTCTATGGGAAACTGCCAGTTATCTAAGTATAAATAATGCAGAGACTGAAAGGGTCAATGTAATCAAATTCCTTGGAATAACTATACAAAAGAAGTGAAGATGGTGTAGTGCATGGAGGTGTGGGTGAATACTGACAGAACTAATACAAATCCAATCAACATTATTCAGAAAAGGCCAATACCACTGATCAATAGTGTCCTATAGGGAACACACTCATCAGTTTATGATCAAACTAAAAGTTTTAAAGTTTGGTAACTTAGTCTACTTAAAAAAAAACAAAAAAAAACACAATTCATGTTGAGAATTAAAAAAAAAAAAAAAAAAAAACAAAAACATCAAAATCGGTTGCCTGTTCATTTTCAGAGCTTGATTAAAATATGGGAAATTATTTCCAATTTCAGAGGAAGTCATGTGTTCAATAAACCTTCTGTTAGAACAAATATGAACACATTTAGTCTGTGTGTTGGAGAAAATGTTTAGAACAAGTTCAATCCTGAGTTCAAAGACTGTACAGCACTATTTATGTTTAAAACTATGTTTAAATGTCATGAAAATATATGAATAATGTGAATGTTCATTTTTCCACTCAAACTATTGAATTGTTTAGTTTTTTGTTGTTACTAAGCTAAAGGCATTGGTATCTATTTTATTTAATTTTGTTTGGTGATATGAATGGGGGGGTCAGCAGAATGATCTTAGGCTTTAGCCTATTCCTTTACAGACTCTTTAGTTTTTAAAAATTGTATCTGCATAAATGTCTAATGTTTGAAATGTCTGAATAAACACAATTGAACTGAACGGATCTAATGATTGCAAAATCATCTAAAAATCATTTATGTAAAATTATTGAAATTAATAATCACAAATGTTTAAATACTGACAGTGGGTCTAGTTACTGTGATTCCATTGTTTAATGGGCTGTGGAAGAACTACTGGTTTCCATTCGTGGTGACTGTTGACTGAGATGAGGGATGAGATAAAATAAATCCTGGAACTTAGCCTGGTCTGGACCAGGCTAGCTCCACAGACTAAATCTCCATGGTAACTTATATCAAAACATATCCTGCTTTCCCCTATCCTGCTTTTGTGAAACCGGATCATGGATAAATTGAGCCAGGATAGCCAACATATCCCGGCTTAATCCCTTATCCTAGTTTTGTGAAACAGGCCCCAGGTCATACACGGGAGGGCAAGTAGACAGGCAACAGGACATTGGGGAAAGGCAAACTCACGTACCGTTAATCCAGGCTAAAGGTCAAACACGGGAGAAGGATCAGAGGCTGAAGAACAGGCAGGGGTCAGGCGGAACTCAGGAGTCAATAGGAACAATCCGGGTCAAGAACAGACAGGCAGACAAACAGGATCCAAAAACACTGGTAAGTAATCACACTAGGAGAATACGAACTGGCGACAAACAGGGGAAAACACAGGGCTTAAATACACAAAAGGGAGGGAAGACAATGAGACACAGGTGGAACAAATCAGGGCGGGGACAGGTAATCACACAGGTGACACAGATTAGGGAAAGGAAGCAAAGACACCAGACATGACACAAGAGGAGAACTTAACAAAATAAAACAGGAAATGACAGACAAAACAGAAAAGACAGACAAAATCCAGACACAGTCTGGGAGCCGACATGACACTGTGTTTATAGATTGCCAGTGACCCAGAATAGATTTGACTGCATTTTGGGAACAGTAGGTCAAAGTTCACATTTTTTATGAATTTTTAAAATGTTTTTTTTTTTTTTTACTCACTTACTTGTAATGGCTGAAATTTCACATCTGTAGCAGCAAAACTGTTGGTTGAGTTCATACCAAATTGGGTTTATAGATTGCAAGTGACCCAGAATAGATGTGACTACATTTTGGGAAAAGTAGGTCAAAGCCCCCCTCCTCCATTTTCTTATAATGGACAAAAGTTCAAATGTCTATAAAAACATCAATTTTGTTTCAATTTACTTCAAACTTGGCACATGTATAGAGGCAATTCATATGCTGACAGCACATGCATAGACATGATGGCGTCAGCTCGATCAATGCCAAAATAAGCTACAATACGTGCGAGGGGTGGGGTTGGTTGTACCTTGCACCACTTGTTTGTTAACACTCTAGCAGCAAAACTACTGGTTGAATTCATACCAAATTTGGTTATAGATTGCCAGTGACCCAGAATAGATCTCATTACATTTTGGGAAAAGTAGGTCAAAGTTACAATTTTCTATGAATTTTTAAAATCTTTTTTCCCCCTATTTACTTATAATGGGCGAAATTTCACATGTCTGTCACAGCAAGACTATTGGTTGAATTCATACCAAATTGACTTTACAGATTGCCAGCAACCCAGAATGGATCTCATTACATTTTGGGAGCAGCAGGTCAAAGTTCAAATTTTTTATGAATTTTTAAAACCAGCACAGTGAAAAGACAGTGAGCAGTTGGTGAAAAGTGAACAGCTGAGACACCAGCGTGTCAACAGTAGAACCAAAGACACAGCAATGGACAATGAAGAAAAGGCTACCTCCGAGAGAACCTACAGCGACAAGTCTTCATCCAAAGCAAAATCTAAAGTTAGCTCCAGACACTCATCAAAGTCCAATGTAGCCGAAGCAGCAGCCATGTCCTGAGCCTCAGCAGAAGCTGCAATGACTAAAGCAGTGTTTTTCAACCTTGGGGTCTGAACCCCACGTGGGGTTGCCTGGAATTCAATTGGGGTTGCCTGAAATTTTTAGTAATTGATAAAATAAAAAAAACAAAACAACTTACTTATAAAAATATATGGTGAGTTGAGAGAGACAATCACAATACATAAAAGACATGACAAACTCTGAAGCTGAAACTGAAGCACTGTGGTTCTGTTTATTTTTCAAATGTTCACTGTGGCCGGTTTAAGATGCTGCAGCTCTTTCATAATTCATAGTTTGAGTTACTGTTTGTTCAGTATTCATTTGCAGCCTTGTAAATACAAGCTGGACTGACTGTACATATCCTGACCAAGGAAAATAAAATTCTCACTTTGTGCAGTAATCTCAACCTGACTTTTCTGCCTTCGACCATAATAATATATATTGTATAGCCCAAATGTCATTTAAAATTAATGCTTATGTGCAACATAGTACAGCAACTATTACATAATCAAAAACAAATTAATTTTAGCAAAAAAAAGTCTCCATTTTGAATGTCTGGAGTTGCCAGAAATTTGTGATGTAAAAATAGGGTCATGAGCCAAAAAAGGTTGGGAACCACTGGACTTCGCTGTATGAACTACTAAAGCTTCATACAGTAAAAAGCAATTAGAAATAAAGAAACAGCAAGTGAGGCTAGAATTGGAAAAAGCAACACAGGAAGCAGATTTAGAAATACTGAAGATGGAAAAGGAAGCGTCTACAGCCAAAGCCATAGTCCTAGAAGTTGCTGCGGACTACCAACTGGATGACATGATTACTGTAAAGAGCTATGTCCCACCACAACTGGTCCAGCAGAGAGATACAGAGTATGTGCAACATCAAGTTCAACTGCAGCAAGAGGTGCAACCACTTCAAGACAGGTCAACTCAATTCTATCAAAATTACACATCAATGTTAAGACAAGTGAGACCAGCAGAAAATCCCTCTCCATCAGTGAAAAATAAAACATACAAAATAAATCCACCCTTAGACACATGCAGAGATGACGTTAAGCCATACAACTTTGATTCAGCTCATGACAATAACAGCCCACCTATGATAGACTTTGCTAAGTTCCTTGCACACAGAGAGCTAATCACAACAGGACTCTTTAAGTTTGATGACACCCCAAGAACTTTAGAGCATGGCAGTCATCATTTCTTAATGCAACAGAAGGTTTTGGGGCTCACATACAGTGAAGAGTTAGACCTCCTTGTCAAGTGGCTTGGTAAAGAGTTCTCTGAACATGTTAAACAAATTAGAGCCGTCTATACCACTAACCCCAAAGCTGCCCTCCAGCTCTCATGGGACAGACTCCATGAATGTTATGCAACACCAGAGGTAGTTGAAAATGCTCTGTTAAAAAAACTGGACAACTTCCCTGGCCTTACTAACAAAGACAATGTAAAATTAATGGACCTCAATGTTTTGCTCATGGAGCTACTGGTTATTACTAAGAATGAAGTCTATCTCGCAGGCCTAGCCTACCTTGACACTCCACACAGTGTAAAACCTATAGCCTATGCTATTCATTATAGTGTATCGTCCTCCTGGTCCATACACTGAATACACTGAATTTTTATTGGAGTTCACTGAGTTCCTAGCCAGTCTAGTCCTTAAAAACAGATGAAGTAATTATTGTTGGAGACTTCAATGTTCATGTAGACAATGACAATGACAGCCTCAGTAATGCAGTTATGTCTTTACTAGACTCAATAGGCTTTAGTCAGCGTGTACATAAACCCACTCACTGTTTTAATCACACACTTGACTTAGTCCTGATTTATGGTGTGGAACTTGAAGACTGAATAGTTTTTCCACTAAATCCCCTTCTCTCCAACCACTGCTTAATAAATTTAAAATTTTTGTTAGTCAGTGGTTCCCTTCCTGCCAAAACTGTTTATACCAGACATTTATCAGGTCATGCTATATCTAAATTTAAGGAGGAAATCTCAACAGTGCTTAATCTAATTCCACACCTGAATTACAGAGCAGATTCTTTCCCCAACTCAGTCAATTTTAGTCCACCTCAAGTTGATGAGTTCGTTGATAATACAGCAGACTCTCTGGGAAAAACATTAGATCTAATCGCTCCACTAAAAAATAAGATTATAAAACAAGGGAAGCGTGCTCCCTGGTTCAGTTCTCATACTCACCAATTACAGCAGCATACCCAAAAACTTGAGAGAAAGTGGTGTTCTACTAAACTAACAGAACACCTTCAGCCTGGCAGGACAGTCTAAATAAATACAGGGAAGCACTTCGTTCTGCTAGAGCAGCTTGATATTCATCATTAATAGAGGATAATAAGAACAGTCACAGGTTTCTTTTCAGTACTGTAGCCAGACTGACAAAGAACCACAGTGCACATGAGCCTAGTATTCCTGCAACCCTCCATAGCAAGGATTTTAGGAAGTTGTTCATTAATAAGATTTTGCTAATCAGAGATAAAATTAATGGCTGTCTGTCCTCCTCAAATTCTAGTCCACCTTTAAATCCTTCAGACTCAAACTACAGAGTTGACTACTGAACCATTTGATTTTATGGATTGCTTTTCTCCCATAGAGATCAGTCAGCTAATTTCAATAGTCTCTTAATCTTAATTGTCTACCTGTTTCTTAGATCCAGTTCCAACAAAGCTCATCAAAGATGCTTTACCTTTACTTAGCAGCCACCTCCTTGATATGGTTACCTGATTTGTCTGTGGAGATTGCTTGCAGTCTTTCTAAGAGTAGAGTCAAACTCCATTGTCATTATGACACAGCTCTCCAATGTCCAGTCTTCATTAATGAAGTGTCCCGTTAACACTGAATAAGTCTGTTTGTTGAACTCATCTGTCCACGTTTGTGGCAGAGCCCTATAAAGAGTTACGACACGCTTTGATGGTGCCGCTCCGGCGATCACGTGGTTTATGTAAGCCTGAATTGTTCCACATGAACTGAGTGCTCCCATATTATTTAATGGGAGAAACAGCACACACACAATAAACCACACACAACCATTGTGTCACTACTGTATGTATTGTTGTGTGTTATACTTTTGAGTAGTGGGGTTGACCACTGAAAGAACTTACTTTATTACTTTAAAAACTTGAATTTTGGGGGAAAGGTTGGTGTTAGCTTGGATAAGCTACTTAAGTGAGTGGTGCTAACTTTACAAGTTCATTCATTCTGCAATTGTATTCTACTGGTAAGGAGATAGACAATTTACTATTTTTAAGTTTTACTATTATAGGACTATGGTACAAGCAGAAAACAGTGGTTAGCTGTGTGAACACTGTGCCTGCCAAGCTCTGCTCTCCTGATAACACACATAATAGACATTAACCAACGGATAGCATAGCGGCTAACGTAGCATGTTAGCATTAGCACGGACACTAAACTCATTTAAAACTCAACATTAGCAAACTCAAAACTCAGATCTTACAAACGTCAAGTTACACAAGTTTCTCCTCCTTTAACTCATGAATAATAACTTTAATAATGAACTTCTATTGGCAGAGCTCAGCTCTACAGCAACTCTTCTCACTCTCCACACTACCTCAGCTGACAAACTTAACCAGACACCACCAGGTTCAGCAAAACAACTAAAACAAAACCCACTAATAACAACATTTGTACTAATGTTACCTCATGTTAAAAACTCCATAATTTGTGGTTAAAGTGGTTAAATCTCAATAGCTGGTCAAGTCAAGCTAGCTAACTATAGCTAACTGTGATTAATACATTTCAGTTCTTTTAACAATTTAACCGATTATCAAGCTGGCCGAGCAGACAAGGGATCAACAGTAGTAGAGACTGAATACAGCAAGAGTTACCTTAAGGATTTTGCCTTTCTCTTTATTTTCAATAATTTGGCAGCAGAAATGAACAAAACGGCCATCCATCCACACATTCAAAAGTCAAACTACTCCACAGAACCATGCTCAGTGCAAGTTACTTCCAAACTGCAATACATTACAGATTACTTGTTACTGTTATTTAAAAGTAATTCCTTACCTTACAATATTACCACCTCAGAATTGTAATGCATTACATGACTCCTGTATTACTTTTGAGTTACATACAGACTCTTGTCATAAATGGTGCATGTGAAGTAGAAACAGCCCCCCCCCCCAATATGAAAGCCTTGGGATGCATACATTTGCGCCCAGAAGTACATGTGGATGGATAGCTCAGTAAGTAACGCTACAGTCTATGACAGTGTTTTTCAACCTTGGGGTCGGGACCCCATGTGGGGTTGCCTGAAATTCAAATGGGGTCACCTGAAATTTTCTAGTAATTGATAAAAAATAAAAACAATAATAATAATAATAAAATTAAAAAAAAAAAAACATATAGTGACTTAAGAGAGACAATCACAGTCCATAAAAGACATGACAAACTGTGAAGCTGAAACTGAAGCACTGTGGTACTGTTTATCTTTCAAATGTTCATTGTGGCCAGTTTAAGATGCTGCAGCTCTTTCATAATTCATAGTTTGAGTTATAGTTTGTTCAGTATTCATTTGCAGCCTTGTAAATACAAGCTGGACTGACTGTACATATCCTGACCAAGGACAATAAAATTTTCACTTTGTGCAGTAACCTCAACCTGGCTTTTCTGCCTCCGTCCATAATAATAAACATTATATAGCCTAAATGTCATCTAAAATTAACGTTTATTTGCAACATAGTATAGAAAACTATTACATGATCAAAACCAAATTGATTTTAGCAAAAAAAAAAAAAAAAAGTCTCCGTTTTGAATGTCTGGGGTCGTCAAAAATTTGTGATGTTAAAATGGGGTCACAAACCAAAAAAGGTTGGGAACCACTGGTCTACGATGTTCGAATCCCAGCAGGAACACTTGCATTTTTTTTCAAAATTTTACATGTTCAAACAGGGGGTGCAGCGCCAAGGATGCCGGTAGATAAATCTGCAATTCATAAAGACTTGTAACTAGTCATAGAAACGTTAGCTTACCTTGTCATTGATGATCACAGGGATCATGCTTACTAGCGTCTTGCAGGGTTAATGAGCATGTGTCCATGTAGGGAATGTACTGTCTTCTGCCATCTTTACCCATTGGCTGACTACAAGCAGGAAATAGAACTTTCCTGCCACTTAAGGTCTCACGGTCTTGCTGTTTATTTTGCTTTTTTTTTTCATTTGAGCTATTAAATTATGAGCAAAAAGTGTGTTCTAACACAAGCGCTATAGAACAGTACTGAGTAAAATATTATTGAAAATTGATTAGTAATGCCTTACACTATTGCGTTACCGCACACAGTAATCCATTACTGTAATGCGTTACTTTTGTAATGCATTATTCCCAACACTGACCATACCCTACCACCACCAAAGACAACTGTGAGGCTTTTATACTAATGCTCCCTCAAGTGGCAGCAGATATACCAACTAGAACAGAGGGAACTGGCTTAGGCTAAATATTAGCGTGTGGGACTGTTTTTGGCCAGGTAATGCATGAGTGTGTTTTTACATTGCTGTCACTCACTCTGCGGTTCCAAAGGCCAGTTCAAAGTTGTGTTTACGGTTTACAGGTGACAGAGAGTTGTAGTCAAACTCTGTCGGGAAGAAGGAATGGACCAAAGCGCAGAAAGCCATCCCATCACTCCAACTGGATGAGAAGTTCTGGATGTCGATGTTCTACAGAAAAAAGATACAGAAGAAGAAGATTTGTTGAGCACTGCCAGTACAAGTTGAAGGAATACATGAGGTAAAACATCATGGCTCATTAAACTGACTGGCAGCTTATAGTAGCTTCATAAAGCCATAACCCCTTTCACTGTCTAGCCCATAATTATGATGGATAAAACAGACTGTGGCCTTCTCTCCCTTAACATTCCCTTTCTCTTTTCCTCTCAGTCTGTTACATTTTTCTAAATTAATTTAATTTCAAGACTGCATTTTATGCATCTGGGGTTTGCTTTGAATGAAATGCAATGTTTCATTAGATGAACATCTTTGTCTCTTTCTGTCATGTGCAAGCGTTTGCTGCCAGATAATAAGGGTCTCGGCTTTTCCTGGCGTGACTTTAACCAAAGCCACATGCATCAGCTGGCAGTCTGTTGTGAAGAAAAGGGTGCCAGAGTGCAACAATGTGTGGGTGTACTCAGCTGTGACCCTCACACCTCCCTCTCCTGAAATATGGAGCCAAAACGAGGACTTTAATGTCTGACATGGAAAATAAAATTTTGCATTGAAAGCACACCCTGAAACTGAAAAAAGAAAAATTGGCAATGAAAAACGTGTACTGTAAAAAATTGTAATGGCATCAAAACAGGTATTGGCAGTGATAACATTGAAAATCATATTTTTTTAATTTTATGTCACTGTTTCATCAATGACAGTTTCTAATTTCAATGACATTTTACTTTTTCAATCGCATTTTTTTTATGCTTACTGTGGTTTTTCAGTTTCAACTTTCTGTCACCTTTTTAGCAGGGGGGCGTTGAGGGGAGGAGCTAGGAGGCGGTGATTTGCATATTATTTGCATATTATTTGCATACAGGCTAGACCCCGCTGGACGCACGGCTACATGCCACGGTTGCCATGGCTCCCCCTCACCACCACACAGATCAGAAGTGTCATGGTGTTACTGCCGGCTCCTCCTTCTCCACTTAATCTATCATTAGACTCACCTGTTGTGCGCTGCACAGCGGCAGTGCATCATCATTAAGCTTATTTAAGGCTTGGCTCTGCAGTCGTGTGGCGCTGGTCCATTGTCTTCTTCACCCGCTCCATAACCCGGACTTTGAGTTCTCGCCTACATCCCCAGGTTTTTGTTTATCCCTTGCTTATGTTTGAGTTGTATCGTTAATAAACCCGTTTTCCCTTCAGCACCATGCATTTGAGTCTACTCATTCTCCACCAACTTGACAGAATGGACCAGCCATACCTGGACTCAGCGGAGCTGAAGAGACCTGTTTTTTGTTTCTCCACTTTTGAGTTTTTTTTCCTTGTTTCGTTCGCCTTTTCCTGGTTGTCCTCTGTACCATTGCTCAGCGCTTCCTGGCTCTTTCCCAGGGCTTTTCCGAGGCTTCCCTTTGTCTCCGCCTTTGTCCTCAGCACCAGCGGCTCGGTGCCCTCTGTGCTGGGTGGTTCGTGAGGTCCCGGAGCCGTCGGATGCACATCCCAGCTTTTTCTCCCCGTGCGTCTCTGTCTCCCGTTTGTTTCCTGCCTCGTGCATCCAGCATCCCATACCTAGTGGGGACCTGGGCCTTGTGGGGTCCTGGTTCTCCTCCTGTGTTTTCTCCCTTGTGTGTTCATTAATTTCAGTGAGTTCATTAGTTCTGGTCTGCCTGTCCATGTGTTAGTCACCCTCTTGTTTTATAATCTGTTTGTTCTGCCTGTTTTATTGTTCCTCCCTGTCTCTCCTAGTCCATGTGTTTTTTTCTCAGTCCATGTGTGCTTCTCTGTTCCCAGCATTTCCTCAGCTCCTATGTTCTGTGTCTTTGGTTATTTTCATCCTGTTATTCCTCTGTTCACTCAGTTCCTTTCTTCTTCTTTTTTTTTTCCAGCCCTGTTCCCTTCAGTCTTTTGTCTTGTAGTCTTGTCATTTGTTTCCCGTTCATGGGATTTCTATTTTCATGTCTTGTCATTTCTTGTCCTATGGTCTGCCCCATCTTTTTGGTTTTTCCTTCCCTCGTTCCTTATGTTCTCTGTCGTGGAACCTTTGTCCCTTATCTCTCCAGTCTGTCTGTCATTCCTCTTTGTCCTTCATTTCAGTTAGTCTTTTTCCTGTTAGTCTTCTAGATTCTGTCTTTTCCCCTTTTGTCCTTCGGTTCCTTGACAGTTCCCTTTTCTGTTCAGTTCTTCACTTCTGTTAGTTTTTCGCTTTCAGTTCATCCCTTCACTTTGGCCCATCTCCTCTTCTCTTCAGTTCAGCTCTTGTCTTCAGCTCTTGTCTTCAGTTTAGCTTTTCTCTTCAGTTCAGTACTTCAGTTAAGTCCTTCACCCATCTTCCTGTGTCCCTCTGTCTTCCCGTGTCCCTCTGTCTTCCCGTGTTCCTCGGTTTTCCTGTGTTCCTCTGTCTGCACGTGGTCCTCTGTCTGGCCTCAGTCCCAGTTTCCTTAGTACCACCCGGAAGTTAGTACGCCGCCCAGCAGCTTTACCCTGAAGTTCAGTCCCATTCGGCAGTTTTCCCCCGAAGTCCAGTCTCATCCAGCAGTTTCCTAGAAGTCTGGTCCCGTCCAGCAGTTCCCCCAAAGTCCAGTTCCATCTGGCAGATTCCCTGAAGTCTGGTTCCGTCTGTCCGGTTCCCCCGAAGTCCGGTTCCGTCTGGCAGATTCCCCAAAGTCCGGTTCCGTCCGGCAGATTCCCTGTTCTTGGTCTCGCCTCTTGCGTTCCCCCGTCTTGGTCTTGCCCCTCGCATTCCCCCGTCTCGATCTCGCCCCTTGCGTTCCCCCATCTCGGTCTCGAATTTCGCATTCCCCCGTCTCGGTCTCGCCTCTCGCGTTCCCCCACCTTGGTCTTGTCCTTTGCGTTCCCCCGTCTTGGTCTCATCCCTCGCTTTCCCCATCTCGGTTTCGTCCCTCGCTTTCCCTGTCTTGGTTTCATCCTGTGTTTTTTTCTTGTCAGTACGCAGTCCTGTCAGTACCGTCTTAGAGTCCATAGTCCTGTCTGCCTTGTCTCAGTCAGTCAGAGTCATGGGTCCAGCCACAATCCAGTTCCAGTCAACATCTGTAGCCCAGCCATAGTCCTGTCTGCCACAGCCCTGGAGATCCATGAACCAGGGAATTTTTCCACAGCCTGGTCCAGAGGTTTTTCCACATCCCAGTCCGTAGGTTTTTCCATGTCTCAGTCCAGAGGTTTTTCAGCGTCCCGGTCTGGAAGTTTTTGTACGTCCCAGTCTGGAGGTTTTTCCACGTCCCAGTCTGGAGGCTCTTCAGCCGTCTGCTTTGAGGCTCTTCAGTCCGTCTGCCCTAAGGCTCTTCAGTCCGTTTGCCCTGAGGCTCTTCAGTCCGTCTGTCCTGAGGCTCTTCACCCCATTCCGCCAGGAGGCTCTTCATACAGAGCAACATACAGTGAGGAGCTATTTATTTCACTGATAACACACTTCACCACTGATAAACAACAACAGAGAAATATCTATCCACCCCTCAGTGTGGAAAAAGAGCAACTTCATATTCATGAGTTGTGGGGCATCCCAGAGCAGTTTTTATTACAGCTTACTGTCTCTATGACAACAACCATTAGCGCATGCAAAATCCACATTTAAATAAGGCGGTCTCCAAGACTTTGCACCTGTTGTCATTTGCGCAGGCAATCTTAGTAGATCACCTGTGACATGCAAGTCCATAGCACATGCATTTTTTAGCACGAGTGAGCACATTTGCGCCCATTATTTGTGATCTTAGTAAATCAGGCCCTAAGTCCGGCGGGGCTCAACTGACTGAGCCGAGTGTTGCTGTTTTCAATATGCAAATAATATGTAAATCCCGCCCTCCTAGCCCATCCCTTCCAGCCCTCCCCTTCACACCAAAAAGGTGACATAAAGTTGAAATGGAAAAACCACAGTAAGCTTAAAAAAAAGGATCGAAAAAGAAAAATGTTATCAATAAACATGTCATTGATAAAACAGTGACATCAAATAAAAATATGATTTCCAACGTTATTGATGCCAATACCTATTTTGATGCCATTACAATGGTTTTTTTTACAGTACATGTTTTTCAATGCCAGTGTTTCTTTTTTCAGTTTCAGGGCGTGTTTTCAATGCAAAATTTTATTTTCAATATCAAACATTAAAGTCCTTGTTTGGCTCCATACTGAAACACATATACATTCACATGCCACCATTTTCACCAATGCATGTCCTGCACACATCCGTGATTGAGAGGTAAACACTTAATACTTTAGCACTTTGCTATGAGTCACTGATCAAAGGTACTTGAAAAATGGCAGAAGTTAAACTGGTCTGAAACAAATGACTTACAAATCATCCATTATAGGATTGGGTTTCAAGGTGGATTTTAGTTTTGATTTCAAGGTGTGGTTAGAGTTTGTTTTGGTTTGTTGGTTAGTTTGTTTATTTGTCTGTCTTTCTGTCTGAAGGATTATGCAAAATTAAACTTAATAGAAGGATGGGGCATGTGGCAAGGACTCATTAAATTTGGTGTGGACTGAGAAATATAGGTATAAACCTAAGGGTTATTTCTAACATTTCACATATAAGTAGTGGAGGTAAGCACTCTACAATGAAATTACTTAAGCATCCACTGTTGACATGCCATTGAGGACCAACCCTGCCATATTTAATAATTTATAAAGAAATTTAAAAAATGGCTCAGTAAATTAATTCATGTGCCAATACATGATACAAAAAAGTATTCCCCCTCTTGCATTTTCATTCTCTATTTATTTCTCCAAGCCTATTTATTCCTGCATCTCTATTTACATTCAGCATGTCCTTTTTACATTTCTGTATGCATTTTTGCTTCATTAGGCAAAGGAGGGGGGCGGTCTTTAAAGGTGCTCCTTCCGCCTGTTTCATCTTCCGCTTCATGCTCACCTTGATGCCATCTGATCATGCAGAGAGGGGAATCCCAGAGAGAATCCCACCTGCAGACCCTGTTTATACTAATTTGCATATTTAAATGTTGGCATGGAGAGGGAGGAGTCTGGTACTCTAACATACGCAGTCAACTCCACGCTGATTGGGATATACAAAAGAAATGTACTTGGATTCTGGCATACACTCAGTTTTGCTTATCTGGATTTTTTTGGGCGTACTGAGTTTTCTGGATTTGAGCGTACGCCAGGTTTCATTATGAAATCCATGTAAGTCTTTGTACATGAGGCTCCAGGAGCAGTTGCAGACTGCACAGGCTGTCTCCCTTAATGTGGAGATGACTGTGGAAATGCTAAGCATTTTTTTTGTAGTTGTATATATTTGTTGTTGCTCCAATTCTGTTGTAGAAGACAAATTTTTTTCCCCACTTTTCTATAGGACCACAAGGTGATTCATAACTGCAGGAAAGCAGCACAGTGGCTTGGGGAAAACCAAAATTTTTTTCTGCCAAGGTGGAGTTGCTTGCTGTCTTGATGACTTGGAAAAAAAACATGGAAAAAAATTTGAAGTCAGGCAAAATGAATCCAATAGTGCTGTACAGTATAAAAGCGAGATGTCAAAGTATTGTATATCAGACGCTATATGTAACTTTTTCTGTAAAATGCAAAAACAGTATTATACATAAGGTGCTGGGGAATATGACACAAGGCTAATAATTAAATGAATATCGTTTTAATGGTTTTATCTTCTCTTTGTGGTGCAAGGTATTTAAAATCTGAACTAAATTTAAACATCTGAAATTGAACACAATGAAAACTAAACTGAAACGAGAAGAACCCAACTCTGGAAACTGAAACTAAACAAAAGAAAACAAAAATGTAAAAATATTGAAAAATACAGAATTATAACTCTGGTGTGTTGTCATGGCTTAATTAGTAAAAAAAATACATAACATCCAGCAAAGATCTATTTTCCATATTAAAAATCAGCTGATTGTGTTAAAAAGATGAACTTTTTTCAAAGGGATATTACTGATTGAAAAGCATGTTGTTTTATTGAGGAGAGGAGACTGTACACTTGTTTGATCAGTGAGCTGAATGTTATTTATAGTGTGATCCAGGTGGCAAGGCAGGGGTTATAACACATCGTCGAGTGATTTGTCAGTGCATTTTATTTTTAAAAATCTTCAATGCCGTTCCAGAATGCACTTTATTTTGAAAATTCTTTGTTTGTTCTTTCCTTGTTACCTGAGAGTAGAGCCTGCACTGGAACTGACTCCACAGTGGAGGTCTGCCCAGACTGTCATTTCCAAATAACACAGTCTCTCTCTCTCTCTCTCTCTCTCTCTCTCTCTCTCTCTCTCTCTCTCTCTCTCTCTCTCTCTCTCTCTCTACTGAGACCACAAGCACCAGGCATGCCTAGTCGATTCTGCACTGATAGCACAGCAGCCTAATACAAACTGCCCAATTAGGGTTGAGGAGATGACGTAACAACCAGCATCCCCGCCCCATTTCAGCAATTTGAACGTACAGGTACCAATAATACCCATACCAGCAAGTTCACTGTTTTTGTAAATTGTCTGTAAAATCTGTCTGATTGAAGATACCTGGGAGACACTGATGCTTTAAAAACTGGTCCAGTTACTCCCATGATTGACACAGCAAACGAAGAGACCCGGAGTTACGTTATTTTGGATTTCTGACTAGTTTAATGCATTTACAATTCCCACACACTAGCCCACCCAACACACTAACCAGGCCATCACTAAACTAGAATAGAACCCCAGTCGCTTTACAGATACATGTTAACAAGAATGTAGGGAGAAAAATTAAAAACATAAATGATGCTGTCTATTGACTTTGAAACAATGTTGACAGCATTTCACCATTACTACCCCCTTGATTACAACATGTAAACATTGCACTATCTACGTGTCTGCGCGACAGTGTTTTCACAGTCATCAGGCTTGTAGATTGTTAATCTTGAATCCAGTCACAGCAAAACTGTTCATATCTGTCAAGGGACTTGAGGCTTTTGAATTCTTGCATTGTGTAGTAACTTATGCTGAAAAAAGATAGTTAATTAACTGCATGTAGGTACAGGGTGGCAGGCAGGGCCGGACTGAGACTCATTTTCAGCCCTGGAGTTTCATACCTCAGACCGGCCCACTTTAGATCACGACCAATTATTATTAAAATCATGTAATTATAACCTTACATGTTAGGTCTACACACTGTTCTGCAAAGCCTGAGACAAACAGAGCAGTAGAGAGACTGATTTTTTTCACAGTAAGTCAGCCACTTGCGGGTTTGTTCCAACTTTGCTATTAAAAAACTTTTGGTATAGTGATATTAGGGGTTTGACGAGGATGATAAGAAAAAAATGTCTGTATATCCTGTGACTGAGGGTGAGCAAAGTAATCTAAAGCTAACAACAGACTCATCTTCATCTGTCTCATTTATGACTAGTGGTTCAGGGTTGTGCTGCTGAGCTGCTCCTCTGTCATCAGTAGACTCTGCTCTCCCTTTCACACTTCCTCCAGTTTCCGTAGACTCGCCTGCACCTGTATCACAATAAAAAATAATATCTACAGACATTTTGACTTACTTAACCAATTAAGATATTTACATTGGCAAAATATGCAGGTTTATTTAATATTACTTTATGTTATTGCTTTTCAGTTGTGGGCTTTGTGTATTTACTGTCTCACTTTTAATGATAAAAAATAAAATAAGTCGGGACTATCATTTGGATATAGAAGTGGTTTTACTGGAACTAATGCTTGTTCACACAGTCTGTTCCAACAGCTCACCTTTTCCTTCCATCCTGACAGGAGCAATGCCCTCATCACTACTGGTTCCTGGCTCTGCTTCTGACACTAAATCACATTTTAAAAATGGTCATAATTCTCAGCACAAATCTTCTATTTTGCAAAGCCTTGGTGTCAGTTTCATTCATGTAGTGCTGAATCATGGAGCATCTCAGAGCACCTTTCATACTGAACAGGCCTACACCATACTCTTCATTGTAGCCTATTTATTCTAATAATCTTCACTCTATGAGCAGTCCTACCTGCCCACTCTGGACTTGTGGGCTCATGGCTGGTGCCTGGTGCTGGATCTGCTTTCTGACTCTGAGGAGCTACAAGACAAAGTTTCCCAGTTATGTGGCGTTGCATCATACTATTATTTAAACTGCATAACGTTATGTTCCACGCCACAATGCCACACAATTCATTGACTCGATAATTAACAAGCTTGAAAGGTGGTTTACCTGGTTCATCGTCCTTATTAGTTGTTTCCAACCAGGAGGTCGTTTTTGTGAAAAAGTTGCCGATTTTGGCACATTTGGCTGTGTTTGCTTCAAGAGCTTTCCTCTTTTTAATTCTTGCCTTCTCTGTGCCACCCTTGTTCTTTCTATTATCCATGTTTCAAACAGCAAACACAGCTGACCATCAACATAGCCTACAGAGCACAGATCGTATATGCTCCACAGCTACAGTATAGAGCTACTAACCGTATGCAAGGACATGTTATGCCAGGTCACAGCGTGTCTGCAAACAAGAGGAAGAAAAAAAAAACAAACCAGTTTGCTAGTAGAGGGGGTGGCGGCCCAGGAACAGCAGCAACAGCTTATGTGATCAACCCAGTGCTATGACTGAACACCCCACCCCCTGCAAAAAAACCAAACAAACGATAAATAAAATATTAAGTATACATTTACAATGAACTCCGGCCCTCGCGGCCGAAATATTTATACCGGCCCACCGGGAATTGTCCCGGTCCTCCTGATTAGCCAGTCCGGGCCTGGTGGCAGGGAGTCAAGATCCATGCACTAGTTGGACGCCGGTGAACTCATAGGGGCCGGTAGCTCATAGGGGTCTATATGCTTAATATCTCTGATCTTTCCCAAATACCTTTGCCCAGCAGTTGTGTTGAGCTTCTCCCGATAGGGACCCCTTGCTTTCGCTACCTTCTCCATTTTTTTTCTTAAATCTTGATTTATATGGCTCTTTCATGCATGTCTGTACTATGCTCTTGCCCATAGCAACCTGTAAGTTGCTATGTAAGCCTACCTGTAAGCAGCATGTAAGTTCAAAATGGCGCAGCCTTCCAGATACATCATGTGATGTATGTCCTTATTCCTAATAGGAGAAGAGCTGACCCCACGACACACCTTTAAAGAATGCCCCCTCATTTGCCTAATGAAGCAAAAATGCATACAGAAATGTAAAAAAGACATGCGGAAATATAAATTAGAGATGCAGGAATAAATAGGCTTGTAGAAATAAACAGAGGAAGAAAATGCAAGCGGGGGAATACTGGGGAGGTAAATATGACTATGTATTTTTTTTTTTTTTTAAATGCCAATAAATTAATAAAATGTCAGATAAAAATAAAATATATGAATAAATAATTTTGTGGCCATAAAGAGATAAAGAAAATGTAAATAGAAAACAACACTAAAACAAATGCAGGGATAAAAAATAAAGAAGGAAAAATAGAAATAAGGACAAAATAGATAAATAAATGGTATGGAGAATGAAATGTTAGAGTAAATAACTAGGGTTTTTAACACACAGTTAAATTAAAACGGTTAGAAATCATAATGCAAATAACCATTTCTGTCACATTTTACAAATAACTTCATAGAAAATGTGTTAGAAAAATTAGGCTATTAGACTATATCCTGTAAATACCAGGTGTCCAGAGCACGAGTCATGGATAGGGTTATGATGACATTTTGTAAGAATGCCCGGACATATCCACTCAGGATATGTCTACCATTTCTTTGCTATTCG
Organism: Sphaeramia orbicularis; assembly: GCF_902148855.1. Taxonomy (NCBI): domain Eukaryota; kingdom Metazoa; phylum Chordata; class Actinopteri; order Kurtiformes; family Apogonidae; genus Sphaeramia; species Sphaeramia orbicularis. The sequence goes on along the minus strand of NC_043969.1, from coordinate 6,712,364 downwards.
CTTGTTTTGTTCTAGTTTGGGACCAAAGCGTACTTGTTGTCCATCCAGTTTGGGTCCAGAGCGGGCTGCTGCCCTTGAGGAGATCAGGCCATGGGGCAGGTGGAGGAAGAGTACAGACACGGTCACTGAACCCATGCATCACTGTGTTTTGAATACCTAAGCCAATGGTGAACCTGATCAGCGTCATAATATTTGTACACTTAGTCCAATGATTGTAATATTCATGTTCTTTCATAAGATCTTGAACTTCCTGTTGTCAGTCAGTCAACTGCTGCATCCCACTGTATTTGACTCCTTGCAAGTAAAATCTTCTGATTCCAGAATCCAGTGACTCCGTTTTCTGTCTCAGAGTATGTCACAGAATTTTTCTATCAAAATGCCTTTTAATTTTTTTTTTTTTGTATCATGTATTGGCACATGAATTAATTTACCAAGCCATTTTTATATTTATGTATATATTATTAAATATGGTGGGGTTGGTCCTCCATAACATGCGGTGTTAAAGTACAATACTTTAACCCACTGTAGTATGTCTCAGTTTGAGCCAGAGTCCAGAATGCGGAAGCAGAGTGTTGGTTTAATCCAGGGGTGTCCAATCCTGGTCCTTGAGGGCCGTTATCCTGCATGTTTTAGATATTTCCCTCTTCCAGCACACCTGATGGTCGTTATCAGGCTTCTGCAGAGCTTGATGATTGGCTTATCATTTGAATCAGGTGTGTTGGAAGAGGGATACAGCTAAAACATGCAGGATACCAGCCCTCGAGGACCAGGATTGGACATCCCTGGTTTAATCCAAAGTGGACAATGGGGGAAGTGGCAGTTGGTTACAATCTGCAATGGGCTTTATGCACAGCCCCACTACTTCCTGAACTTAAACCAGCTTTACCAACTGCTTAAACCAACCTTTATTTCCTGTCTTTCCTTATTGGACACACTGATTAATCCAGGTGTGCCTACTACTTCTTGTTGTGACTACTGTAGTCAGCCACACATGGATTAATCAGTGTGTCCAATAGTGAAAGACAGGAAATAGAGGAGCTGGTTTAAGTTCAGGAAGTAGTGGGGCTATGCATAAAGCCCATTTCACCACTAGATGTCACCAAATGTCAAACACTGAAGTTTTAAGCAATTTAGAAAAATAAAATTTTTTTCTAATTAAAAAAAAAAAAAATAGTTGCATTGCAAAATTCAGTACCCTATCTTCTGGATATAAACTTCAATCATTGGAAATATCATCTGCATTAAATGTAAAATTACAAAAGGTCCAGGGCAACGTTAAGACTAAATTTAGTATTATAAGACTTTTTTTTTTTTTACTTTATTGCCATTATCAGCAAAAGACAGGTAATTAACAGTACAGAACAAGATTGTCTTGAGAGTAGCTTTCATCTTACATAAAAATATGTATGAGATTTCATCATACAAGAAGAGGAAAAAAAATACAGCCTTTCATGTATACATCTTCCATTCGTATAAATTTATATTCCTCCGGATTACAGTGTAAAGATAAATGTACAGTCCTATCAGTGGCAGACCGTGTATTTCACACCTAGGCCTTCAGTAGTGCTCCGTCTGAATCAGTCCACCTCTCAATAACTATTTTATGGTTCTAAAAACCGTCTTATTATGCAGAAATGCAGTATAAAGATGCGCTGCATCACGGATAGATAACTCGTGTAGCCACAATAAATGCCTTTACTGAATAAAAAACCCCAGAGTGCACAAATCTCCTTCTACTGTCGCTACAACTGCGACACACATGAAGCCTCAGTCACAAACGAACGATTTATAGACTATTTTGTACGACCTTCTCAAGGAGGCTGTATAAGAATGGTGTGTTCATGGGGTGTTCGTGGACCGTTCCTAAGTTCTTAGCCAGGTGAGCGATCTTGTCCAATATTTTCTACAAACGCAGTACAAAACCCCCTTTCGCAAGGTGCACTAACCAATGCCTCATGAACTACATAAGAACAATGTACGACATTTGTGGATCAGGAGGACTTTTCCAGGACCCATATGTTCCTGCGGTGGCCGCAAGTAGATCTCAAGAACACATTACAGTGTTATTAGGGGTCCCTTACGACATTCAGATGAACAAACGCACAGACAGGTGGATGTAAGGTGCAGTGCAGCAGTAGTATGACATTTGTGGCATTCTTATATATAGGGGTTGAATACAAACTGTCAAGACGGAGTGAATGACTGGTCTCAAATGCACGGTGCAGAACATATAAAGAATAAAGTCTTTTATTAACAGAAAAATAAACTTGACACAAATCTGCAGAGATAATGCACAGTCCACCGGGACGAGGATCAGGGTGATGGATTGGCGTGTTGGACGGTTAGTGCTGTTAACGTTCACTTCTCTATTATTCTTGTGTATCTTTGTTTTATTCTTATGCCTTCTACTTCAAATTTCTTCATCTGATGTCTTATTATAACTCCTAATTTCTAAAAGTACAGGTCTGTTTTCACGCAGTAATGTGTGATTTCAGCACCACGGACAGCACACGATCCCAAACACAGAAAATGCACATTCACAAAAGGCTTAGTGTAAAAACAGGTTAACGTAGTTTAATGTCTGATAAGAGCATCAGTAATCATCAAAATATACGTTGACATCTCTAATGCTGGGATAGGCTTCAGCGCCTCCGCAACCGTCTGAAGGATAAAGCAGTTCAGAAAATAAATGGATGAATGAAATGATGAATGAACAGTACTCTATAATTAAACTATGTTGAGTTTTTTTTGCAGAGGTGAAAGTGAACATGACTACAGATGTTCACACAAACTTTGGTGCTGATTGATCACAGCTCTAGGGCATTAAAATACATTAAGTTATGTTTCATATTAAGCGCTTTAGAATGTCCCTCTTCTTCCGCTGCTGCCGGACTGAAACAGCATAAGATCTTCCTACCATCAACTTGCGAGCACTGTGAGTTTCACATAGGGGTGACGTGCATTGACCTTACAACAAAATAATTCATGAAGTGGCCTTAGGTCTGATATAGGAAGGTCTCAAGGCACCCTTATGAAGGCTGTGACAACTGTATACGGTGTTTGTACGAACAAAATCACGTCATTTTCTCACGGCGGCCTCAAGACGTTCTTGCGTTTTGAACAGCAGCCATACCAACTTTGTAAGACAGCCGTGAGAAACTACTGCTGCCTCCACAAATGTCTATGAATGTCTATGAACTCCAGAACTCCTACGAACCGGGAGATTTGTACGCACCCATCGTTTGTACGAAGCTTTGTGACTGAGGCTTAAAGAAGCATCAATAATAACCTCATCAACTTGCAATATTATTTAGGAAAATAGCAACATTTTACTCACCAAAAATTCTGATTTGTACACAAAATCCATCCTTCTTTCTTTCCTCAAAAAGAGTTCAACTACTCTGTTGTACAAATTGGGCCGGATCTATCAAAGGTTTTGTGGTGTCAAAAAAAACAGCATTTTAATCAAAGTATTCATTTTATATTCAAAAGTATTCATTTTATAATCAAAGCATTAATTTAATAATCAAAAGTATTCATTTGCATGCCATAAGTTAAATTTCAGTACAATGTGACGGTTGTAACAGAGTGGTTGACTTTTTTCCTGGGAGACCCACAAAAAGAACGAAAACGTGCAGCCATTGAAGGAACACGTGAATTCATGCAAAGTTACAAAATGGGGCGAGCAGAATGAACATGTGAGCTCATGGAAAGTTCCGGAAAATGTGGTGTGCAAAAGAAGTACACGTGAGTAGAAATTTTTGAACATTCTGTGAAGTACCTTACATTCTGGGAAGTACCTTACATTTTTTTACAAAAAGTTACATATTTATATATGTTTGACCAATCCTGACCGACACCAAAGAAACCTCACCCTATCGGGGACAAGCTGAGAGGGGGGTTTCCGACGTGACAAGATTAATGTTCAAAATATGATAAAAATGGGTATGGTTTGTAGCTAAACCCGACCTACTTTTGATGGTATAAAAGTAGTCTCCCAGAGCGAAAAAGTCAGTTGTTTCTGCAGATGTCAACTCAGTGTTTATTTTGTGGATGAATAAACACTTTATGCGGCTCGAATTCTGCTCGATCTCTGAGTTTGTCTTTGGCTCAGTGTGACTGTTAGTCGACGAAGAGATGGTAGTACAGACATAAATACAACTGGGGAATACTGTCAAAGAGATCAGAGATGTCTCCCACTTACGGTCGTAAATTTTACACGACAGTTTGTGTGTATTAAAACGTGTGCAGACTCTTTGCACACGCAACAAAATGTACAAACTGATTTACTAACTGTGCGCAATAAGGGTTGCATCTTTCAAAGGTGCAAAATAGCGCATCTGCATCCAGTTGGTATGTTTGCCACAGTGACTATGCAATATACGGCGTTTACACGCAGTTGTGTGTGTGCTGGGAGGAGAAAATGCAAATATATTAATTTAGCACACGCAAAGTGATTTATCAAACCCGAAAGCAATTTTGCTCATAGAAACTGTGTCTATATTTAACACGTCTCAAAAGGAGGGGCAAACGGATTGGATCTGTAATTGTGTACACATGGAAGTGGTTAGGAGACATCAAAATGATGAAACAAGATGCAGAGAATGCATTTTTCACCCTTGTGTGAACATTTTTGGAGTGATGGAAGAAAAAATAATTGAGAAATATGCAACCCCCCCCCCCCCCCCCCCCCCACACACACACACACACACACACACACACACACACTTTACGGGACTCTTTTCCACTCCTGATGATTGTGATTAAAAATACGCACCGACATTAGAATGAAAAATAAATGAATGAATGAGTCATGCATTACTTTCTATGACAAAACTCCTCCAACTTGGACGTTATGGTTTGTAATATAATGTCTGATCTGTAGGTATTTGTACAGGTCATTTGAGGGTAGAGCATATTTGTCTTGTCGTTGTGAGAGTGATCTAAATGTATTTCCCTCAAACAGCTGTAGCTAGCTCACCCTTGGCCCATTTTTTATAAACCCTATCATACATGGATGGGTGAAATTCTATGTTTCCAACTATGGGCATGGCACATGTGAGACATTTTTTTTGTCTTTTAACTTGATACATGTGAAAAATTTAACTTTCCACTGAGTATTTCTAAAACGGTTCCCCTCTGTCTTTATTAAAAAGTTGTCATTTGCCTCTAGAAATTCATCTGTAAAATAGGTTGCTAAGACCCACTTGCATCATTTTGAGAACATCTGGAGGCTAGTTTTAACTCTGCCAAGGAGGTAACATAATCACCCGCACATGTTATTTAGCAGCATTTAATAAAATATGCATATTTTGTTTTTCTCCTTTTTCTTCATTTCATATGACATTTACCTACAAAAATGTCATGCATATTAGCTAAGGTTGGAATTCAATTTAGAAGGCATGTATACAATGGAAAACACCTTATACTGTATACCTCTAAGGTTGAATGAACTCTAGGGGCCTGATTTACTAAGATCACAAATAACGGGCGCAAATATGCTTGCTCGCGCTAAGAAATGCGTGTGCTAATGATTTGCGTGTAAAGGGTGATCAACTAAGATTGCCTGCGCCAATGAGAACAGGTGCAAAGTCTTGGAGACCGCCCAAATTAAATGAGGATTTTGTGTGCGCTATTGGTTGTTGTCATGGAGACAGTAGGCTGTAAAAGCTTCTCTGGGATATCCCAGCACTCATAAATATGAAGTTCCTCTTTTTTCACACAGAGTGGTGAATAGGTATTTCTCTGTTGTTGTTTATCAGTGGTGAAGTGTGTTATTAGTTAAATAAATACCCTCTCTCTTTATGTCACTCTGTATGATGAATGTATGGTGAATGAAAACTTTTAAGTCCGTGGGCATGATAAAAAGAAAAACAAAAAAACAATTATATAGCCGGTTCAGGAGCCCAGTCACAACACTGTGGATAGTGCTGTTTGTGTTTGTGTGTGTGTGTATGTGTGTTGTGCAGTGCTAGAACCTGTCCCGTTCGGTCTCCCCTGCGTGCATGCGCGAGAGAGAGACAGAGCGAGAGGAAGAAAGAAAGAAAAAGGAGAGACGTCTCTCAGGAGTCGGGTCCTGGCCTTATGGTGATGGGCCACGGGTGGAACTGGGCGTGGGAGGCAGGCCCATAAAATGAGGGGCCGTATGTCTCACAGTATTATTATTTTTTTCTTCCATCATTCCATAAATGTTGATGTGATCAGAACAGATTCATTCTCTGCGTTCCCTTTGGTTGTGCCCATGCCGCCTCCTTGCCATAACTACTGCAGCCAGTTTTGTGTGAAGTTGTGCCAGTTAAAGCCTACCTTTCAGACACACTAAATATAGACCCAAAATGAGCCACCATAATCATTTTCAGGTTTGGTAAATCACATTGCGCCCGCTAAATAAATATTTGCATCTAATCAGCTTTTTTACACGCGCAAGCCTTTAGTAAATCAGGCCCTAGGTGCCACAATGTTTAACTGTGCAGAAAGAGAAGCATTACAATAAAATACCTATCTTTAATTAGTGTTATCTGTTATTATGGAGTAACAGACTTGACAATGATATCATGTCATTATACTTTATGTTGCAATGAGGCTTTCAGGTGTCCAGTGTTAGAATTGGAGATTCTAAGTAGCGGGGTAAAAACTTTTTTAAAATCAAAAGTGCATACACACATTTCCCCCTAAAGCAACATAAATCATCAATGATGTACTTTGCTTTAAGTCTTATCTATTTTGGTCAGTGTTACATTTATGTAGATCATGTTGGAAAGCTCGAATGTGATATCTGCATTTGTTTCATTTGATAATGTATTACTATAGAAGCAGCATTGCATTTACAACATGTTTTAAAAGGAAAAACCCCAGAAAAGCCAAAATAAGGAAAGTAGCTTTTGACTTAACATGGTCGTGTCACAGGCCGTTCTGGCATGGCCACTGACCCCTCCCTCAGCAATCAGACACAACTGCTGCATGCCACGTAGCTGCAGCACCTTAATATCAGGAGACCATATGTGGCTGTATCATTACACTCTGGCATCATCTCCCCTCAGGTTTTCTGTTTGTTCCTCACGTTTCTTTTATGCTAATAAACACTGTTGCTCCTTTTAGCACCGTGCGCATGACTCCATTCATTCACTCCTGCATTACAGGCTACTGTTCTGTTGCAGACTTAAAGTCCCCATAAATCTGTGCTTTTCACTGCACTATCATTACACAAACACAAAACTTTGACCAAAACAAAACCAGACATTCAGGATTACCTCAATCAAGTGCACTGATATTTGCACCTGACTTTGTCCTTCGAAGAGAGCAGACGTGTTTTTCTGAGCTCTGCTATCTGCTGCTTTTTTCCTGCCTCCCCCACTCTGCTTGGCCTTGCAGTGTCTCGTCTGACTTACTTTACTTTTGAATCCCTGCTTGCTGAGCTCTCGAACAGCAAATATGGAATTGATCAACTGGTCACTCAGCGTAATTGACACAATTTTTTCATCAAGGAAGAATGGTCCTGGGGAACCTGCCTGCCCTGACGGGACAGCTTCAGCCGGATACACCCGGGACGCTTGGGACAAGTGGAAGGTGGTCTGTCTGTCTGGCTTGTCGGTGGAGGATGTAGAGGACATATACTTATTTGGAATTATGATGGTGGGACACCTTCTGATTGGCTTGGGAATGGTCCTGATCTATCGTAAAATCAGCAAGACAGCAGCATGCAAAGAGACCCCACTGCTGTTGGTGGAAATTGGGAAGCACTTCGGAGCGGTGAAGCAGACGGAGGAGAGTGTGCGAGACCTGACCGAACGGGCCGGGGACTCGTATAAGAAGCTGGATTACATCACAGGTCAGTCCGCAGGGGGATTGAGGGCAACCATGGAGGGGCTCCGTCAATCTGCGGGACTAAAGGAGAAGATCGAGGAATTGCGTAGGGATTTTACCGGACGAAGGAGCTAAGGAATGCTGAGGCCAGGTATAACAAAATTAAGTTATACTAAATCTATGCAGTAATCAAGTTTCCCCCGCAGCCCAAATTATTCCCCTGAGAACTGAGGAAGCAGCACATTCTTTCTTTCCTTACTCCCTACTGCAGTCAAAACATCTTCCATGGTCAAGACAACAGTGGACCGAACTGATAAGAATTGATAAAGACTGAAGGACTAACTGTATGGACAGAGCGAACCCACTGGAGTCTCTTATCTTCGCACACACATTCCACAATTATTACACAGATCATGCATCCCCCCCTTCCCCCATCTCCCCACCCCCCACCCTTCACGTCTGCTGTCGGCCTTAATGTTCAGGCTGTCCCCCAATTCCCTTCAAATCCATGAAAAAATTCCAGCATGTGTCCACGTGTACTGTGTGAAAAACTGTATGATGTCTTACATTTGTGCTTTTCATTATCTTCTTCTGTACTTTAACGCAAATTTTTTTTGAAGGAAGGGTTTTGTGGCGGCACTCTGCAGCAGCGGCTTGAAGCCCCTAATCTTCAAACGGAATTTCGTTTGATGTACTTTGTACTGTCAAATGACAATAAAGGCTACCTTGAACCTTGAACCTTGATTTATGCTGCTGTGATATTAAATGATGCCAGTGACTGCTTGGAAATAAATAAAACCCACTGAAAAAGCTAATCTGCTATGATCCGCCCTGGAATATTCCCAATGCCAATGTAATATCAGTGTAATTGGCAGCAAATTGACTTAAACAGTCGGACTTCTGAGGTTATATGGTCAAAAATTTTGAAGATATGGATTTAAAGAGGTTGAAAATATGATGAATATGTATGTGGGGCAGGTTTGAGATATAATGTGGTTTGGTGTTTACCTGGTAGCCTATGGTCTTAGAACGACACCACTCAAGAAGAACCTGTTTGATGCTGCTGGCACTGGAAACTCCAAAACTCTGAGAGCGCTTCAGTTTGGGTTTAGAGTCGACAGGTTTGGAGTGGCTGCATAGAGATGGAGCACAGTTTTTGCTTTACTGCAGCAGACTTGTATTTACCATAATTTCTAAATGTCCTGAATGCAGTATGATGCTTACCTGTTACTACTTTCAGGGTCCAGTTTTTCAAAGATAGAGTGCCGTGCCTGAGCACCAATGTTACGTGGCAGAGTCTGCGACCTCACCAGCTCCCTCCTCCTCTCTCCTCCATGTCCGACAGGCCTGTCACTGGTTATGTCACCGTCTCTACAGGATGGGAGCCCAGAGGGGTCAGGCAAAACAAGTGACATTCAATATGCCCAAAGGATACCCATTCACGACCACCTCCCCTTTTACCTGTCATACTGTGGGGGTGCTGAATATGTCACAGACTTAACAGAGGCTGAATTTGTCTTCTCTGCAAAAGATAAACATTGAATAAGTCATATAAAAGTTTTAGTCTTAAACAGGAAGTCATTTGTGTGAAAACTAGGCCCACCTTGAAGGTGTGGAGATCCTAGAGTCTTGACAGGAGCAGGAGTCCATGTTTTCACAGAGGACACTGAAAGCAAGAAAATAAAGAAAAACGTCATTGTCAGGAAACTAAGCAACTAAGATTTTCATCAACCAGAGTCATTTCATATCAATTTCCCCACAACTTTATTAAAGTACTTTTAAGTTCATGGAGCATTGCACAGCTCTGGAAGTTTTTGCAGAATTTGTTGCCTGTTTGGAGCTAAATTCATCATTATGGCTGTATGGGTAATCTAAGCTCCATCAACTGCCTATTTGTCACTGTGTTGGATTCATTTTTATACTAAAAACTTAACTTACAAATATCCTGAACCAAGTAGCAAACAGGTCCAATGAGTATCACATATACAAAGAAAACCCAGAAATCAACTTAGTACAAATAAGTATGTAGACAATAAAACCACATCACATGCATTCATATATTTCCCAAACTGCTTAGTCCTCTTGAGGGACACCCTGGACATGTCACCAGTTCATTGCAGAGCTGACATGCATCGGTCACCCCTATATTCACACCTTAAGGTGATTTAGATCGAACAATTAACATATTAAGGTGTATGTCTTTGTACAGTGGGAGGAAGCCAGAGTACCCAGAGGGAACCAACACAGATACAAGAGAACATGCAAACTCCACACAGAAAGGTCTAGGTTCAATCCATTGCACCACCATGCTGTCTTTTACTATTACAGTCTGTGAAATTATGAAAAACTTGCTATGTTCAACAAAAAAGGGAATGATGGAGTAAATTAACATCTTCAGTATGTATGTATATATAAATTAGTATGGTATATCTGCCAGTGGTGGATCCAGAAAAAATGGAAGGGAAGGTGCAGGAGAATAGTGGGGTCCAGGGTCAGAGCCCCGATGAGGATTCAAGGGGGTGAACTGAAGCAAAATTAACATTATAAAAGCTTCAGATCACATAAAAAATGTATTTTATTTAAGTATCATACACTAATAAAATGAATCCAAATTAACCTCACCAATGTGACCACTTTTAGAACCTAAGCAAAGAGTTTCTTTTAATAAGGTATACTTTCTGTGGCTGCCTGTTTGTTTTCCTGGCATACAGACCCAAATGCTGTTTGAATAGACATTTGTGTCTTCATGATTAGACTTTTGTCAAGTTTAGATTTAACTCACTTTACCATATGGACACGTGTGCATGCGCAGTAGAACCCCCTCCAATCCAAGAGATTGGAGAGTGTTGGGGCGCATAAATTTGTGCCCTGAAGTACACATGGATGGATAGCTTAGTCAGTCATGCTACGATCTACAATGTGGGAGACCAGGGTTTTTGAACCTTGGCCAAAGCGCTTACACCATTTTCAACATTTTACATGTTTGGATGGGGTGGGGTGGGGGTGGGGGTGGGGGGGTGAATCAACTATTGTCTGCAATCTATCTAGATATGACAGAATTACATCCATACTATAAAGTTGCAAAATTTGGTTCCGGGGTCCCCCTGGAAGAGCTGGAGGAAGTGTCTGGGGAGAGGGAGGTCTGGGCATCCCTGCTTAGACTCTTACCCCCGCAACCCAGCCCTGGATAAGTGGAAGATAATGGATGGATGGATGGATGGAAGGAATTTGGCTGCACAAAAATTAGAGGAAATATGAATTCTTTTAAATTTTTCCCAAGATTTCAACCCAACAGTGAAAAATAAGTAATTCTTGAGACTTATAAGATACACATAGTATGATGAAATTTAACAGATAAAAGAAAATAAAAAGTATTTAGAGTAAAATGTTAGCCTTTTACTACATCTCATTAACTTAATAGAAGTTTTTCAATTAATGTTAACCTCCTGAGACATAGGAAAGTAAAAGTGTTGGCTTTTTTTACATTAAATAATTGCCTTGATTGGAAACAGCACAATACAACAGTTTTTTCAGATACATTTTCATTGGGTTTTTTTATGGCATGTCCTTTGCAATGGATTTTTTTTTTTTTTTTTTAAGTGAAACTCTTATCCCTCAAATACATTGCTGGTTCTCAGGAGGTTAAAAGAAAATCCTTGATGTAAGCATGAAGGTGAGCTCCTCATAAACCTTCTATTTCTCCTTTATCAAAAGTAAATATTTCATGTTTGGGAAAGAAAATTTTTGAATAAGTGGAGATAAAGAAGGGTCTGTCTGCCACCTGGTTGGACTGGGGACTCCAACATTGTCTGAACGTGGTTAGTGGCAACAGGGGACTGGATGAGAGGTGGGCTGTCTGACATGGGAGACAGCTGGGAACCGCTGGGGCTGCTGGGAGAGTCAGGGTCCTTGATCTCTGCTGTCTTGGTTGTAGCAGTGATGGGGAGATGAGGCATCCGCATATCAACAGGGGCTGTGTGCTCATGAGGGAAGTCACTGGGTGGAGAGATCTTTCCATGTACCAACACTGAATGTTCTGGATAAATAAAAAGATTTAAAGTGTTTTCTTTAATTGTTTTTAATGATAAAAACACAAAAAACCCGTACACACGTTATTTTGCAGTTTTCTCACACTAGAAAACACTATTTTAGAGATTGTGCATCTATGTGCTGAACAGTGCTCCCATTTAAATGCTTTAGAAGAAAAACATGTAGACGTATGTAGACTGAAACCACATCTTTATCGGCTCTAAATGTGAGTACAACTATGACATTAACACTTGTAATGCCATCACCTGTCACAGAAGAATGTCCATTCTCCAGTCCATGTGCTGGGGCTGGATCCACCTCGATTGGCTCTTCTCGCTCAATACTCTGAAACACACACAGAGTCATGGTCTAAAACAACACACTAACACCCTTCATTGTATATAAAGGAGCATGAAGTCATCAATGACCTTCACTGGCTGCAGAAGGAGGGCTGTGTGAGGTTTTAAGAGTACAAGCTGGAAATTCAGAAGTTTTAAAAGGCAGTAATTTAAGCATGTGGTGAATACGTCATGGACGTATTGATCAGCTGTAGTGATTGATACAATGAGAAGCAGTCAACTGTTTATTTCCTTGTTACAGGGAGGTAAATCTGTTTTGGTTGCCCCTTAAATATTATGGCCTGAGTTCTATGTGGAGCCACTCGTAAACCAAAATGTTGTGTTTGGATTGAACACAAAGAGCCAGAGCTTCATGTTCCTCTATTTTGAACATAAAAAGAAATCCAGATGTCTGCTGCTCATTGAGTTATTGTTGGACCCTTCAACACATTTCAGGTTTTAGATTTGCCTCCAACATATGGGCTTTTTTGACCGCTTCAGCCAAAACAAAACAAACCAACATATCAACAACACTTGACTCAACACACGTTAAAGTTGGCTATTGAATCGTGGACTTCTGGGAAGTGAGGCAATACTTGCACTTCTGTCCAGCTGCTTTTTATGTGCATATTCAATTTACACATAAAAACCCTGAATCTCCTTATCTAATGACTAAATGCAAATTAAATGTGTGGACCGATGACTGACAGACTGTCACATTCCTTGACTTAATATAGGAAACAGACCCAAATATTAGTGGGAAACACATGGAAAAAAGCAACACGTGTATGAAGAGCTGTAGAAACTAATGTTAGACAAAGACTTTGATAAAACTGTGACTGAAATGGGATTTTTTTTTATGTCATGAAGGTAATGATTAAATCAAATGTGTAAGGAGCTTGATAGTTGATATATATAACTACACCTAATACTTTATTTGCATGAACCAACTCCTAATGTTTGCATAAAACATAAATAAACATGAAACAAAACATAAATGTAAAGTTTCTTTTACGAAATTTCTAAAAAAATTCCCTTGGACAGAAACCTGATGACACTGAGAAAACTTGAGTATGAATTGAATAAAAATTCTGTGAAAACTTGCTGATTGTTGTTTGATGCCTTGTGTTTTTCCAGCAGAAAATCAATAAAAATCTTTTCAAGCATGTTTTTCATTATGTCATTTAGGGAAATATATATGGGAAGTGGGACTATATGGGGGGGGGGGGGACTTTATAATACACACACTAAATGCAACTTGAAGCATTTTCTTCAAGTTGCTTACACCTTGCTTACACCTATTGTGTTCATATTAAACTGTGGCTTGGTGGTACAGCAGTCAGATTCTCAGAGAGAGGAACAAAACAAGTAATGCTTTTATTATGACAAGTATCAAAAGGGAAGTATCAGATAGTGAGGGACTAACTGGTATAGATAACCAAGCAAAATGTCATATACCCACAATGCAATGCGGCAAACCCACATTAGAAGTTCTCTCCACCCGGAATGTTGAACCTGAGTCTATCCCATGCCAGTCTGATGCTCATGTTTGTCTGTGTTAAATTCAATGAGAAATCACCTCTCAAACAAACTGCGATTAATCCATAACCGTGCATTGTATCTGAAATTTTTTTGTACGTGAGACTTGTGGTGAGTCTTGTGAATGTATCGATATGTAATATTGATATATATATATATATAATATATATGAAATAATATATATAATAAGAAAGTAAGGAAATACAATAGGGCCTTGCCTTGAGGCAAGTCACCCTTCGTGCTTGGTTCCTAATAAACATCGGGAGGCCCTTGCCACATGGAGCTAGCAGTGCGCGCTATTGCACCTACTATGTCCCTTTGGATAGAGTATGATCAATATTCTGAGGGCACTATCGCACCAGCTTATGTCCCTCTGTGACCCCGGACCTCCTCCCTCACTCACATTTGACTGGATGTACCTCCCTCAGCTCATTCTTCACACACAAAAAAATAGGGTATGGGTCCCACTGACATTTTTGATCGGGGTCATGGCAGAGAATTTTGCGCCAAATTTCACACATTTTTGAAAAACTAAATATTTTGCCTCCCATACAAGTATGTCCATCATTCTGTAGGGGGTGCTATGGTGTCAAATTCCGAATTCTCCCACTGAATGGCTGTAGGCCTGGGATATTTACAACTGATTTAAATTTGAGCCAAATCAGTGTTCATATATATTACCTAATGCTATTTTTGTAAAGGCAAATTTGTAGGAGGCGCTACGGTGCCAAATTTCAATCTCTCCCATTGAATGGGTGTAGGCCTGGGAGATTTACAACTGATTCAAATTTGAGCCAAATCTGTGTTTGTATGGACGAACTGACGTAATTTTTGGAAAGGTAAATTTCCAAAGTATCTGTAAACTTTGCAAAAGTTTGAGAAACTTTGAGAGAGATAAATAAACAGGAGGATTAAGATTATTATTATTTAGAAAGAAAAATAATAATTTGAGCAAAAACAATATATCCTTTTCCAGGGCTACCACATATTATACTTTTTTTGATAGCTCTCAAGGTCCCCCACGTCACCGTGAGGTCAAATGTCAATGACTGACCCTGAATGGGCTTTGCCCATTGACTCCCATTCATTCTGAGCAGTTATAAATATGCGTTTTTTATACAGTTGCGGGAAAAATGATTAGACCATCAAAAGTAATCAAAAACAATGGTTATGCAATCAAGTACTAACTCCTGTGTGTATCATGTTACTAAAACAGACAGAAAAGAAACATGGAATGCCTAAAAGCACTGTTTTTGGCAGTACAATGCCATGTAAGAATTTAAGTGATTTTAGTTATCAAGAATAATTAATAATAATATTTTTTTCCGTGACTATACATGACATGCGCTTGCTCAGATAGGGCTCACTGCCATGAGTATGAATATAAGTGAAAGTGGGGACAATAGTCAAAGATGAGCATGCCATGCACACTTTTGTGAGCGTGCTCCAAACAGCAGTTGTGATAGGCCCAGCACCAGTATTGGCTCAGCTCGGGCCTAATAAAAACAAACAAAATACAATAGGGACTTGCCCTTCAGGCTCGGCCAGCAAATGTGGTTTGTGTGACATCCCATCAAAAGAACGAGACTGTTTTCCTTATTTGTTGAAGAGTTTCTAAATTTAGTTCTCTATGTTTAGGCACCGCAATCACTGACACACTTAGTGATGGAAGTGGAGCCAAAATATATCCTTTGATCTGGAAACCTCACGGCCAAAGTGCTTGAGATCAAATTTTAATATCAAACATAATCAGTGTCTTAAGATCCCATCGGAGCATCTGTGTCACCCTGTCTTTTTCCTTCCTCTGATCAGTGCAGCCCCAAAGAGGATGGTTCCTCTCTCTAAACACAATCAGCCGAAAGGAGCGGCAGACACGCCATGACCTCTATCTCCAACTCTTAACCCCATGGTGCTGCTGACCCACTTAGTTTGTTTGTCAAGTTGTCACTTTACATGTGTCAGAGTGATAGACAGAGTTTAGAGGTGGTGTGCAGATATTCAGGCGCTTTGGCACAGAACAGCACCTCTCAGGTCAGTGAGGCAACACTGACAGCTGTGCACATTTTCTTGAGGTCTACTTCAAATCACATGTCACGATGTATGTGTTCTGAAGTCAAAGCACGGCGTACTGAAACGCATAAAGCATCCTCGGGCACTTGCGGTGGACATCCACAGCTTTTTGGCCACACACCACTCAGAGCAGCTGGTTGCATTTCAGAGTTGGCTGTCACAGTGGAATTAAACAGACAAGGCTCATCTCTGCACTGTGTTTCACCAGAAACATTTCACTGCTGATGTATCTGATGCATCACTTGCGTGTTTAGATAACGTCAGCATATTTGGAAGCAGAAGCACGGCATCTGGTCTGCCTGTCTCTGCTTTCAGAAATCTCTAAATGAACAGAGGATGGGAGCATTCTGCACCCATCACAGGCATTTCAGATGGGCAGAATGAAGTCATAAAGTAGCAATTATGGGTTTTTGAAATCAAATGTACTGTAGCAATGTCTTTTTTTTTTTTCTTTTTGGTTTACTTTTTAACCCTCACTTTTGCAAGTCTCCAAGTCGCAATATGTGCCATTCTGACTGGCTGCTTTTCAATCACTGCCATCCTTTACAAAACAAATACACTGCAGTAAAGGTAAACTAGGTGTGAAGCCTCAAATACTCAACTCTTCTATTTAAAGGAAGTAAAAGCCAAAACTCAGATACAGGTCTCATTGTTTTCAGACACAGTTTCACTAAAAGCAGAATTTGTGCAACTTTTGCATCTTTCCAGCTCATCATGTCACAGTTCCACACTAGAAGGAGTCACTCTGTTTAAACAAACATGGACAGCTGTGACGGAGGTTGTAAGTATACGAACAGTGAGGAGTTAGACCTCACCTTAAGTATTGACACATACGTATTGTAGTCATTCTGTGTCTGAGAGCAAAGAAACAGGTAAACAACTTCTCAGTATCATTTGCTCACAGTATCATTTGCTGGTGTCTACTGCACATTTACTTACAAATGAATCCATAAACACTGAGTTCAGTGACCTCCATGTTTCCTTCAGTACAACAGCAAGCTCAATGTGATGTAACTTTGTTATTTTTGGCCAAGTCAAGACTGATCCGTTTGCAATGGAAGTAGACACTGATCACGTAAAAAAAAACTAAAGGGCTAAATAAAAATGAATGATTTATAATGTATAATAACAACAATAATAATAATAATAATAATAATAGCAACAACAAAATATTCATACTATAATAACTGTGCTATGACTGTAGCCTAACACACTCTTAAAAAGACCAATATGCTGTTCATGCTGTGCACGAATTAGGAAATGGCTAGAGTGTGTTAATGTGTCAGCAAAGTCACTACATAGGAATGCTGGAGGGGTGTGTGACTTAAAAGAAGTGCAGTGGGTAAAGAAATGGGTGCAGGTGTGGAGTTCATAAAGACTGGGGGTGACAAACCTGGGATGGAAAAGGGGAAAATGAGGGGGAGTCGATGGGAAAAGTCTGTATGTTTCAACATGTGAGGAAGAAAGAGAGGAGCAGTTGTGTATTGCATGATGGAAAACTGGGAGGAAGGACAGAGTGGTAAGGTGGAAACAGCTGGCTATCTGGCAGGAGGGGGAGGTGGGCAAATTGCAGAATGTGTGGCTTTAGGGACGGGAGGTTTCCAAGCTCAAGTACTCAGATCATTAGAAGTCCGATGATGGTCAGAATGGCAACATGATCACTCTGTTGCTGAGGTTCCTGTAAACTCTCTGCTACCTCGAGGTCTTGCTAGTTGGCAGAACACATTGATGCTTAACATTTAACATGGCACCATCCTGACATGGGAGCTGTGGCCATGGTGCTGCCATCACATTTATGCATGCAATTACTTAAATAACCACACATGAAACCCCAAGACCCCGATGAATATACATATACCAACATCAATTAATATGAGCTGCATGAAAGTGTGCAACAGATGTACAGCTATAATTTTCTTTATTAAATAACTATTATCAGGGTATTGTGTCCAAACAGTATGTGCCAAATGGTATATTGTGCTTCTTCAGTGAAATCAGTTTCACTCTGCATTAAAGTTCCCATTAACTCAAATCACATTTCACCTATACACTAGTATCTGACCCCACCATGACAAAAAGTTATTTTGTAGGTATACTATGAATGTTGTAGGACACATCCTGTCCTTGAAGACACAATTTTTGTGCGTGACCTTTAGAGGACTGAGAAAGTAGGAAAGATCCTGTATGTTGCAACAATCCTATGAAAAGATACATTTTCTGTTTACTCAGTGAACATGATCAGAAAGGGTCATGATGTCATGTGGACTGATGAAAATAGATGATAGTAAAATATTAATGTTGTTTTTCTTACTGGTAACGAACATTAATTTTGTCATAATTACCTCCACCAAGGAGGTTATGTTTTTGTCGGCGTTGGTTTGTCTGTCTGTCTGTCTGTCTATGTGCAAGATAACTCAAAAAGTTATGGACTGATTTGGATGAAAATTTCAGGAAATGTTGATACTGGCACAAGGAACAAATTATTACATTTTGGTGGTGATCAGGGTTGGGGGGGGGGGGGTGCACAGGGGCCCACTGATCTGCCTTGGCGGAGATCTGCGCTCTCCGAGTGCTTTTCTAGTTATTACTTTTACTTTACTCTCTAGATTCCTGTATTAACAAGAACCATGTAAAAGCAAATAGCTCTTTCATTGCACCTCATTGGAGATCATAAACTTTGGCCCTTAAGTTCCTTACTCTTCCTGACTCAAGTAAAACTAATGAATTTATCCACGTGTGCTTTATTATTTAATTTAATTTTTCAGTGTTGGCTTAAAACACCTCCTGACTTGAAGTTTACATACAGTCATGCATTTTATATCTTTACTGCTCTGGATGTACACCATAGTGTTTATACTTGCTCTTCCAGCAATATGTTTTAATAAAACAGGTTTACTGTTAAATTTGCTAAACTATCCAATGACACTTGCCTAGTTGTGCAAGGTCCTGAACTCATGCAGCTTTGTGTCACTGTGTTTGTTGTATGTGACTGAGATGACAGTAAAAAGAGGCTGTGTTAAGATCCTTTTTGTTTCATTTCCAATACTAGAACACAGACACACAGCACACAGACAGACAAACCAACACCGGCAAAAACATAACCTCCTTGGCGGAGGAAACTAGAAAAGCACTCTGAGACCTCTGCCAAGGCAGATCAGTGCCCCCCAATCACCACCAAAATTTAATCATTTGTTCCTTGTGCCAGTATCAACATTTCCTTATATTTTCATCCAAATCTGTCCATAACTTTTTGAGTTATCTTGCACACAGACAGACAAACAGACAAACAAACCAACACCAGCAAAAACATAACCTTCTTGGCGGAGGTAACTAGAAAAGCACTTTGAGAGCGCAGACCTCCGCCAAGGCAGATCAGTGGGTGGGTGTTAATTTTACACCCTGCTTGGCTGGCACCCCTTAAAAATCAATATAACAATATAATGCAAAATACATAAATTAAATCCCCAAACTCAAACTGTCACAAACTGAGGCATTTAACGATCCTTAAATCTTATTCAACCATCCACAGAAGGTTTTTTTTTTGCCATCTCCTTGTTATCGCTTTTAGAAGCTTATCACGTGACATGGAGCAAACATGCACAGACTGAATAGATGTGTTCCAAACAAGAGAAAAGTAATTGGGATAGACATTGACATGGCAGTAGGCATTAATGTTTTTCTGCGCTCTCTCTGTCAACTTAACTGTACATTCCTTCTGACATTTGGTAGGAACATGAGGCATTTTTGCTCTGACTGGGTTATTATAATAATTATTACTGGAATATTATAGTACCCATAGATGCAGTTAATATGCCAACATGCTCTACTTTCTCACACATATCAGAGGAAACAATTAGCGACATAGGAGCACTGCTCTGTAATTTCCCTCTTGGAGTCTATAGAGGTAGAACCAAACACTCACACCACCTGTTTTTCAAGCGCATTCGCAAAGCCTGCAATTTTTTCTGTTTGCCAAGTCTCAGGGAATACCACTTTAGGCTGAAAATGGAAAATATGCACACAGTCTTTGAAGAGAGGAGACATAAAAAAACCTAACTGACATCCAGGGTTAATTCATACTTTTGTGATGAATAGATGTTGATAATCTGTTGCTTGCAGAGGGAAACAAAGCACAAGGTGAATCTGCTTTCACCTGAGTAGATATAAACAACATGCGATAGGCTAAGTACAAAGGCTGAACCCAAAAGCAAGACCACAAATAACCAGTAAGGTTTAGTGTTTTTATTAAACACTTTCACAGGGAGAAATATACAACACAGAGATAATGTAACTTCTGTGAAGCCACCGAATCCGGGGATAAACGTCTGGGCTGCGGGTGAATACGGCAGACGACCGGCCTGGCCGAGCCGGGAAAACCCCAACGGAATCCCCACTAGGGACAAACAGAGGGTGGTCAAAAAACAAGCCAGGTCATACACGGAAAAGCAGTCAAACAAGCAACGGTACATGGGGGACAGGCAGACTCACAGTAGTAATCCAGGCGAAGGTCGAAGCACTAGTAATCGGTGGAGGCTGAGGTAATAAAGGGAGTAGGCAGAGACAGAGTCGGGTTCACGAACCAGGTCGATAACGAGCAGGCAGGATAGGAACAGGCTGAATCAATGGTCGAAGGACGAAAACGGGTCAAACACGGCAGACAAACAAACAGGATCCAAAGCGCTGATAAGTGAACACAACAAGTTGTAGAGCACAAACTGGCAACTAAACAGGGGAAGACTGAGGGTTTAAATACACAGGAGGGCGGGAAAACAATTGGACACAGGTGGAGATAATCAGGGAGGAGTCAGGTAATCAGGGAAAAAGTGAACACGATCAGGGAGAGGAAGTAAAGACAACAGACAAGACACATGAGGGAAACTTAACAAAATAAAACAGGAAATGACAAACAAAACAGACAAGACAGAAAAAGTCCAAAAGCCGACATGACACAACATAGCTGGTGATGTGATCACTTCTTGACTAAAACAGCAAGAACTACTGAGCAATTATACACCCATCCCCCTGAAACACTTGATGGACTTGTATTATGCTCAGGCCAAAAACTTTTGCACTGAGCACTTACACTAAATAAATGGCAAACCATTCAGTTCCTTAACATTTCATTTGTATAGTTACTCTATGGACTACAATGTGTTTTGAGGGAGGACAACTTTGAAGTCCAAGTCAGCTCTAGTGTTTGTCTTACACAGGTGTTTCCATCTTTCCTGACACACCACAGGACTGTTGTACTGGCCAGGGTCAGACCACACAATATCATCTAGATTACAGCCTGAACTGACAGATGTAGGACAGAAATAGGCATTAGGTGCAGCTGGGTGCATTGTTTATATTGTATAGTGTATCATAATGGGGGATACCTGCATCTGAGGCACTTAATAACTTGGCTAGTGTCTCTGATTTCTTTTTTGGCTTCTCTTACTGATTATTACTACTAAAGGAAAGCTATAATTGTTAAAAGAATTTATGCCCATATAGATCAGTTTCATGATGACGTAGGATGTATGCTGCTCGCGCACCTTGGAGGCAGAAAGCACGCTGAGTTCGTAGCAAAGCACTGACTGTAATCGTGAATAATGCCGTCGTCTTGCTGTGCCATGGGTTGTCAGAACAGAATGAATAAACACACAGATGGATCTACAGAATGCCTGCTGGCAAACATCCCTTCCAGAAAAATCGGCGAAAGTTATGGTTGCAGGCATTAAGACGGGAGAACTAGTCTGAGGAGGAAATTCAGAATGCTGGTCTGTGGAGTGTACACTTCATATCTGGTAAGTACTGGAGATCTTCCATACAGAGGTCACACTAACCGAAAATATTCCACCATTGACGGATTTTTTTTTTAAATGACAGAAAATTCTGAAGGTCGTCCGTCATTTTGACAGATTAAAATACTGAGGGTAATTGTTGTTTGGCTAACTTTAGCCAAAATTAGATGCTACTTTGCTAGCGCAAAATGTGAAGACAGCCAAGTCTCCTTAGTTCTTTTAAAGCCCAGTAAACTGGATGGCATTGATAAATGCAGTGGAAAAAGAGGGACTGATGCAGTGAAGGATGACGGACAAGCAAGTTATACGTCAGTTCTTATGGCATTTGGTATGCTACATGTACGCATTTTCTACCTTTCATGTGTTATTTGATGGCATGTCAATTTGTGCCCAGGTCTGTGGTTCACATAACCTGAACCCTAACCCTCAGCGCATGGCATTTGACACTGCGTGAACATACACAAGGAAAGCTTAGATTGTCTACTGATAACACACTAATTAAAAGTGGCGTAAATAATTATGCGAGTCGTAATATCACGTTGGTTTATCAGCCAGCAGCAACTAAAGCTGCTGCATCATTGAGATGTTTTTGAACATTAAATACTACTAAATATATCTCATTATCATTAAAAAATAAAAATTTGAAATGACGGATAATATGTTATGACGGAATTTTTACGACCCCGTCCATTAAAATGACGGACAATAAAAATGTCTAACGCAACCTCTGCTCCCCACCCGTCTGTGACAGTCTGCTTTTCTACAATGGGACAGCCTTCCCGATGCGGTCAAGTCAAATTATGAAAGAGAAGATGGGATCGGCTTTTGGACAGAAACAGTTAATGGACAGTTTTAGAGCTAACATATTTGTTCGTTCATGAGTTCCAGGGGACAGCCTGGAGGTGTACGCGGCTGATGTGAGCTGGCTGGTAGCTGGTACTGGTGTTTTTGCCTCCGAGTTGCGCGCGCATCACTGTTGTTAGTAAACATTGAAACTCATCTATATGTACTGTATATAATCAGCTAATAAAAGTGACAGCTTTAACAGTAATGCACAATCTGAACCTGGTGTTAGGGTGTAAGGATTGTGTTTGGTTGAAATTTCTCTGTCCTGCTTTGCTTTTCCTTATATGCAAGGACGCTGGATTTTCCTCACAATGTCTTTCTCTGTGGACTGGGGGAGCCTGTCCTGTGGAAAACATTGTTCAGCAACCTGTTTATTATGACCCAGAACCCTGTTTTATAGCAGCCATACTCCAGGTCATTAAACTGTGACATTTACATGAGAACAAAACATTAGGGAGGTTTGGTTATGTCGTTTAGTGAGAGAAGGTTGAGACAGATATGCCAGAATCACAAACCTGTGGATTTACATGTAGGACACCCGTGTTCCTGTCCATTTCAAGATGAAAGTAAATCCTTTTAGTGTAGGTGTAAACCATGTCCTTGTGGTCATTAAACCTGGACAGTCTTTGGGTAGTAATTTATTTTGGTTGGTGTTTTTTTCATTTCTGTTTCTGCCTGTAAGAGCATTACCCCATTGAACTGTACACTGTGTATGAGTGGGAGGCATCATCCACTGGTGTGTGAACTTTAGTTTTGAAGCATTAGGACCATGTTGGCTTTATAGAAAAAAGTGGGTGGAATTAGAGAGGAGAAAGCGATGAAACTGAAGCTTATAGACAACACCACTCACATCCGCTAGCACTATCATCATAAACAGCATCAAGTAAGCTCAGTTACTAAAAGAAATCTCAACACATATAGGGCTGGATCTACTAAGATCCCAATTTGTGTGTAGTAATTTGCCTGCACAATCTAGAATTTTGTGTGTGGGGTTGAACTGCAGTTTGTGAGTGATTTACTAAGATTGCTTGTGCAAATGTCAACAGGCGCAAAGTCTTGCGGACCGCCCTTTTTAAATGAGGATTTTGCGTGCGCTAAACTGCTCTGGGATATACCAGCACTAATGGTAACAATGCGCTGAATGATCCAGACACATGGAAATATAACATTAGAAGAGTTTTGTCATAGAGGGTATTGCATGACTCATTCATTCATTCATTTTTCATTTTAAAGGTGTGTGTGTGTGTGTGTGTGTGTGTGTGTGGGGGGGGGTAGTTGGATTGAAAGACTGTCAGATGTACATAATTTTGTCACACTGTAGCCCAATGTCGGTGTGTGTGTGGTAGTTGGATTGAAAGACTGTCAGACGTACATAATTTTGTCACACTGTAGCCCAATGTCGGTGTGTGTGTGTGTGTGTGTGTGTGTGTGGGGGGGGGGGGGGGGGGGGGGGGGGCGCAAACTTCTCAATTATTTTTTCTTCTGTTGCTCCAAAAATGTTCACACCAGGGTGAAAAATGTGTTCTCTCTATCTTGTTTCATCATTTCAACCACTTCCATATGTGTACAGTTATGCATACAAACCGTTTGCACGTCCTTTTGAGACGTGTTAAATACGTGTTAAATATATTCTATGAGCAAAATTGCTTTCGAGTTTGATAAATCACTTTGTGTGTGCTAAATTAATATATTTAAATTTTCTCCTCCCACCACACACAAAATTGCGTATAAATTGCATATTCATTGTGGCAAACGTAGTAACTGGATGCAGATGCACTATTTTGCACCTTTGAAAGATGTAACCCTTAGTGTGCACTGTTAGTAAATCAGTTTGTACATTTTTTTGCGCGTGCAATGAGTTTGCACATGTTTTAATACACGCAAACCTTTAGTAGATCCGGCCCACAGTTGTGTTTGATTAATTGTTACTGATTAATCACTAATGCGTACAACTTTTGACAGTCTCTCTGTCTGGCTCAGTGTTGTATAAAGTACTGGAAAGTCACACTTGAGTAGAAGTACAGGTACCCTAACAAAAAATTACAAAAAAGTAGAAGTTCAAGTTACCAACTGAAATGCTACTCAAGTTAAAGTCTGTAAGTATCTAGTACTTACTGTACTTAAGTATATCGAGTAATCTTCAATTAAATGTACTCAAGTAATGAAAGTAAAAGTAAACGTTAATAACAACCAAAGGCATTCAGAATTTTGAATATTACGCTGCTGTTCACATCAACAGATTGTTG
This sequence comes from Sphaeramia orbicularis, assembly GCF_902148855.1. Classification (NCBI taxonomy): domain Eukaryota; kingdom Metazoa; phylum Chordata; class Actinopteri; order Kurtiformes; family Apogonidae; genus Sphaeramia; species Sphaeramia orbicularis. The sequence continues at coordinate 6,687,707 of NC_043969.1, read as the reverse complement.
ACAGGTTGAGTGTGGACCATTGTTTTCATCATGTGATTAGACCCAATGACAAATCAGCTTCCTGACTTTGTTGCAGTCACTGGTATTCTCAGCAGTGCAAAACACCAAATTTCCTTTAATTTATTTTTGTAACAAGTAACAATACTGTGCATTAAAAAATTATTGGAGTCAAAGTATGCAATTGAGTTAGGAAATGTAGTGAAGTAAAAGTGAAAGTAAACAGGATGACGAATACTCAGTAAAGTACAAATTCTTCTGAAACATACTTGAGTACAGTAGTGAAGTATTATTACTTCGTTACTATACAACACTGGTCTGGCTACCTGAGCTAATTAGCTGGATGGCTGACAGAACACATTATTCAATACCTATTAATGCTATCAACAGCTGAGGTTGCTAACACTAAGTTACACTGGTTATTGTAATTAAATCTCAGTAATTGCCTTAACTTCATGACAAAATCTTCTGATGCTATTGTTACTGTAAAGGTAACTAGACAATTTCCACATGCAGAAATCGAGAGGGGGGTCGGGGGGGCATGTTCGTTTGACATTGCCAAGGACTTCAAGGGGGGGGTCTGTGTGGCAGTGTTTGGCGACTGACTGACGTGTCACCATTAGCTGATGCTGATCACCTGGCACCTGAGCTTCAGCTGTCTTTGTCATATACTCTGTCTTCAGCTCACAACTGAAGAGCTTTGTCTATGTGTGTATGAGAGAGAATCAGTTTGAATCAGTTTTTTCTATCATGCATGTAGTAGTAGTAGTAGTAGTAGTGTTGCACCCTTGAAATGAACGACCAGACTCACGTTCATCTTCGTTTTGGGCAACTTTTATTACTGTCCTCGGTTCTTTTTTACATCAAGCATGTCTTCATGTTTTTCTGCGCGGCTTCACAACAACGCACTGATTCCCATGAGTCCTTTCGTGTCTCGCTCTTAAAGGAACATGGCCATGTCATCACATAGGTACAGTCTTAGAATAAAAAAAAATTAATTACTCAATTGTGTACATATATATATATATATATATGTATATATATATATATATATATATATATATATATATATATATATATATATATATATGAATAATGTTTTAACTCCTACAATGAAATATGAATTTATCATTATGTACTATAATTGACCAAATCCTACTACCATGTAAATAGTTTTTTTTTTTTAAATTTCAAAGCGCTACACCCTCCCCCACTAAAATAATAATAATGTTATTAAATGTAAAATGTTGCCAAAACATTTTACATTTAATAACAACAAATAAGTGCTTATCTATCCTTAGCTGTTAACACTGAATATGCAATTCAAATGTATCTTTCCTACTAACTAAAAAAAAAAAAAAAAAAAAGTAACTACACATCCAGCGACTACAAATGCATGTCTACAGGATAAACTGTTACCACTAGTATCCCTGTTTTGGTGTATAGACTTAAATCATTGGTACATTGGTAGGCCTCCCAAGACCATTAAGTCACATATGGCAATAGCTACCATTCCACTTTACTTAATGTCAGGACATTATATCATGCTTAAAATATAGTACTCTCATTCACAGACTACTTTTGTGTTACCTAGAACCACACACTTCTTTCTGTAAATGTATCAACATCTCACAAGTGTAGTTTTTACCCTTAGTCACAAGAAATATTTTCTTGAAAGTGACTAGATATTTTGACTGCACTTATTATATGAACAAACTTAATAATAAACACTCTTTTGTCCAACTGAGTGATAACAAAAACAAAGCTTTTGTCAAAATCAAAAACATATTTCTAGTTCTTAAATGATGTAACACTAGGTTGTCCTAACTCATCATAAGTAAAGATACACCTTGGTTGACGTGTTCTTGTGGATCGTCTCTCATGTTCTATTTCAAGTTCATCCTCTGAAGATATTTCAGTGTCTTCGGACATTGCAGGTTCAACTGCTTGGCCTTCAGAGTCTGTGTCTCGATCCTGACTTGTAAATTGGTCCTGATCATCCTCGAGTCTCTCGTCCCCTTGATTTGTGAACTCAGTAGTGACACCTGTATCCTGCGACTGTTCTTCATACTGAAGGTTTTCAGTCTGTGTTTCAATTACTGGGTTGTTTACATTGGACTTGAAGACTGGGGCATTTGGATTTAGACGAGTTGATTGGTTTCGACGAGGAAAATGCATAACAAACTCTTCCTCTGAATTGTCAGAATCTTCCTGAACACTGACTTTGGTTCTCTGTTTTTGTTTTGTTACTTGATTCTTTTGGTTGTGTTTTACTTTTGGTTGTTTAGTGTCTAGTCCATCAACAAGATAAGGACAGGGTAGCAAGAGATTTCTGTGAAGAACTATTTCTCTTCCTTCTCCATCTATTGGTGTAACGACGTATACTGGACTGTCATTTCCTCTCCTTTCTTTGACAACATGTACTTTGTTTTCCCAGTAAGCACGTATTTTACCAGGTCCTCCTCTTTCTGAAAGATTTTGCACAAGTACATGATCTCCAGGTAGTAATACTGAACTCCAGCTTCTTTGGTTATAACATCGTTGTCCTCTTTTTCCTGCCTTTCTCATGTTTTCTTGAGCAATACTGTATGCTTCCTGCATTGATCTTTGCCATTTCTCAGCGTAACCTTCGTGAGACTGTGGTTTTGTTTGTTCTCTTGGAATCAAAAGATCAATTGGCAGTATTGGCTCTCTTCCAAATAACAAGTAAAATGGTGAAAATCCAGTTGATTCATGAACAGTTGAGTTGTATGCGTGTACAACCTTGTTCAAATAGTCTTTCCAGTTAGGTTTTTGCGTTTCTTCCAGTGTTCTGCGCATGCTTAATAATGTTCTGTTAAAGCGCTCAGCTGGGTTTGACTGGGGATGATAAGGTGTTGTCCTTGAATGCTTTATACCACAGTAGCCTTGCAACTTTTTGAACAACTCATTCTCGAATTCTTTCCCCTGATCATGGTGAATTCTAGCAGGAAACCCGAATCTTGGAATGAAGTCGTCAAATAATTTGTGTGCGGCTGTCTTACCAGACTTATTTGGTGTAGCATACGCCTGTGCGAATTTAGTAAAGTGATCTACTACTACTAAGATGTACTCCACCCCACCTTTGCTTCTCTCTAGATGCAAATAATCAATAGAGATAAGTTCAAATGGTGCGGAGGTTGTGATGTTTTGTATTGGCGTACGAGTCTTTCTATTGGGTTTCTTTTGTTTAAGGCAGCGACAGACTTTTGTTACATAATGTTCAATTTCATGTGTCATTTTGGGCCAAAAGAATCTCTCTCTGGCTATAGAGACCATTCTGTCTGCTCCTAAATGACCCATTTCCGTGTGAAGTTGTTGGTAAATCAGTGACTTGAGTTTTGATGGAACCACGAGTTGATTTCTTGAGTTTGTTTTTCTCCACAATATTCCATCTTTGTCCAAGTACAGATTAGACCATTCTCTTAGAAGTCGTTTAACGTCATTTGATTCTTTGACTTTTTGCTTGTACTTTAGTTTTTCATTTTTCTGTTTCAGTGTGATTACTCTCTGAATCACTTCATCCTCTTGTTGGCTTGTTTGAATGTCTTTGGTATTGGTTCGACTGGTGTCTTACATGAGTCTGTTAACTGTGACAGTACTGACACGTTACATGTAATTGCTGATATCCAGTCAGTATTTCCATCTTGATCTGCTTTGAGTCCTTGTCTTACAGCAGTTATGTCTTCTGGTTTACACTCTTCTGTACATTCTGATATGATTTTGTCAATTTCTACAGGTTTACGAGACAGAAAATCAGCATCTCGATTTACTGAGCCAGGCCTGTACTTCAGAGTGAAGCGGAAATCTGCTAGTTCAGACACCCATCTATGACCTACTGCATTCAGTTTGGCAGTTTTCATCACATAGGTCAGGGGGTTATTATCACTGTATACAGTGAAATGTGGGGCATGAAAGAGGTAATCTCGAAATCGCTCAGTTACGGCCCACTTTAGAGCTAAAAATTCTAGCTTCCCTGAATGGAGTTTGTAATTTTTCTCTGTTGGAGTGAGTGTACGTGAACCATATCCAATTACCCTTAGCGCTCCTCCCTGACGTTGATACAGGACAGCCCCAAGACCTTCTTCTGACGCGTCTGTATGTAATACAAATGGCTTTTCAAGGTCTGGGTATGCCATTACTGGTGGGTCTGACAATGTATTGACAAGTTTTTCCAGTACCTGCTGATGTGTAGTTGTCCACTCTACAGGTTGAGATGGTGACAGCTGTGGAGAACGAGAACATTTCTTTGTTGTCTTCTTACTCTTTATTTTAGGTTGTGACAACAGTTCATACAGAGGTTTTGCTATTCTCGAAGAGTCTGCAATGAATGATCTGTAGTAGCCTAAAAAGCTTACTAATGATCTCACTTCTCTGACAGTTTTTGGTTTTGTTCTTTTCAATGCTTGAACAGTTTCTACTTCTTTTGGATTCATGCGGTAGCCATTCTCAGAAATGACACGACCGACATAACATACTTCCCTTTTAAAGAAGTCGCATTTCTTTGGTCTTAGTTTTATTCCACATTCTTTTTGTTTCTTTAGCACTTTTCTCACATTTTCAATATGATGATCAAAGTCTTTACTGAAAAGTAAAACATCATCAAGGTATGGCACACATACCTCATCTCTCAAGTCTCCAAGGCAACCTTCCATGTACCTCTGAAAGGCAGCTGGGGCATTGGTCAGGCCGACAGGGATTCTCAACCATTCATAAAGACCCCATGGTGTGATGAAGGCTGTGCATGCTCGGCTTTCTGGACTGATGAAGCCCTGATGATATGCTTTACCTTGATCTAGCACCGTAAACCATGAATTTCCACCAAGGTTCTCAAGAATTTCCTGTATTCTTGGGATAGGATGTCGATCAGGGTGTGTCTTTTCATTCAACTGTCTGTAATCGATACAAAGTCTGATTGTAGAATCTTTTTTCCTTACAATCACTATCGGTGACAAGTATGAAGAAGTTAATTTTTGTATCCAACCCTTGCTGAGAAGGTCTTGAATGTGCTTTTTCACCTCTTGGTATAAGTGATGAGGGATTGCGTTGTATGTTTTTGTCACAGGAACACTGTCTTTGAGATTTATTTTCATTTGCAAATCCGGAATGCAGCCTGTGTCCCATTCATCTTTTGCAAAAACATCACTTTCCTCTTGTAACATTTTCCTCACTTTTTCCTGTTGTTCTGTTGTCAGGTGTGAAAGATCGACTGGTGGATCCCAATGTTCCTTGTCATGTTTTACCTCCATTTTCAGTGTAATCTTTGTCTTATTTTTCTCTAAATGTTCATTCTCTTTTGGTGGCACATTTGCAAATTCACTTAGTTCTTGTATAATGTCTACACAGAATAATGATCCTATCACAGTTCTGTTTTGAAGTCTGATGTCGTTGTCTGTGTTGTTTTCAACTACAACTGAGATGATTGCTCTTTCTTCACTTGGAAGGTGTATGAGTTGTTGATTTACTTGTAATCCATCTGGCCACGGTGTGTGTTCATTTGGTTCTAGTATTGCATACTGTCCTCGTAACACATTTTTATTGACCTTTCCGCAGATTACTTTGAACACTTGGTGTTTTGGAATGACAACATCATTTCTTCCAAGTCTCACTGTTTGACTTTCAGCTATGTCTTTGCTTTTGCTGAGTACAGAGAGGACTGCTTTGGCCTTTTTGTGTCCTACATCTAGTGCTGACTCAAGACTGTGTAATAACTTGTTGGAGTGAGCTCTGTCTGTTGACATATTGGTCTTTGCTATCTCCTCTATAACATTGAACCCAACTATTGGCTTGGTGAGTGGCTGAGTGCTAACCAGAAATGGCACTAAGAGTTCACTGTCTCTGTTTTCTGGAAGCCTGAACTGCACTCCTATCCAACCCTCATAAGATATCTGAGTTCCATTTGCAGCAGAGAGGTCTAGCATACCTTCATCAAGGAGCTCTTTAACAGGGTGAATCTCAGCATTTGGTAAGTTAGAGTTTTTCCAGTCTAAATCAACAATAGACACTTGAGACCCAGTGTCCCAAAGAGCGGTGGCTGGGACACCGTCAATGTAGCACTGAACAAGACTTTTGCTTCCTATCAGCTTCGCTGTCTTTTCTTGTTTCTTTGACAGGGGCACACTATTTTGAATATGTGTAATGTCTTTTAGAGTTGTATTGTTTACCTCTATTTTGCAAACATTTGCTGCCGTGTCTTTCTTTTTTCTACAGCCTATTGCCCAATGATCACTACTGCCACACTTGTAGCAATGTGTGCACTTTCCTTCTGGGTTTGACTGTTCACATTTGCGACACTTTCTGAAGCTCTTCTTGGCAGTATTTGTGAAGGTTTGCTTTGGCTTTACGCTTTTGTCATAAGTCTTTGCCTTTGTTTGGGTCAAGCTTGCCACTTGAGTTGTCAAGTTTTGTATTGCCTCACAAATAACTTTGTTATTCTCCTGAAGTTTATCCACAATGGGGTTTGGTTTGGTTCCTTTGCTCTTATTTTTGTTTGCACCAACCTTTTCACTTTTGTTTTCCTCTTCTTGCACTGAAGCCACTTGGATGCTCTTTTTCCTGGTGAAAGATGACAACTTGTTCCTTCTTTCCAGTTCAAAGCTGTAGGCAATGCTCATTTTCTCCAGTAGCACCTCGTCCTGTACAGAAGCATCCTGCAAGAAAGGCTTAAGATCCACTCTTATTGCATCATCTTGTAAACCAGTTAGTATTGTTTGCAGGAACTGGGTTTGCACAAGCTCAGGATTGTACTTGAGTCCTACCTTGGCTCTTTCTGATGCACTCAACACTTTTTGTCTGAGGTCCATGGCACGTATGAGAAACTGGACTGGGGTTTCTTTTGGGTCTTGCACTGCTCGAGTTAAGGCATGATAGAGTTCTGTGGCATCTTTCTCTATGAAATGTGTCCTAAGCACTTGCCTTAAAGAGTTTAGAGATAGCTCTGGCCTGCTTTCTAGATAACTCTTTAATTTTACATCAGGTGCAATGGCTTGGATCACTGCCTCAACTATCTCTCCTTCATCATATCCTTTCTTTAGTCCGCGTTCGATTTGTCTTTCAAGGCCCGTGAAGTTTAACTTGTCCTTTTGTCCAACTTCTCCTATTTGTCCAATAATCCGGAAATCTTTTCTGAATACTGGATGTATGTTTGCCTGTTCTCTCGTTTGTGCTCTTTGTGTTGCTCTGGTTGTAGTTCCACGTTGATCCGGCAGATGGCGCTCCGAGACCACTTGTTGACCAACTTCTAGCGCAGCACTCGAATCTTCCTCCAGAGTGGGGCAACGTAAATAGTCAATAAAGTCACTTACGGCCAAAAGTGTGGACATACCGCCGTCTTCCAAAGCTGTAACATCTTGGCTTTCTAACTGAATGAGTATTTGTCTCCTTATTAACCGACATGATGACTTTGTTTCTTCACTTAGCTGCAGCTTAAGCTCGTTTTCACTTAGCCTCGTCAGCTCCGCTAGTGACAGAGTGACAAGTTTCTGCTCAATGTCAGCGAATAGAGATTCCCAGTCACTGTTCATGTTGCTTGGTCTTTTAGCCGTTCACCGCTTGACAAGGTAAGTCCGTTTTTTTTTTTTTTTTTTTATTCCATTTGAATGTTCATTGGTACAGACCAGGTTAGCTGTAGCTAGCCAAAAAAAGACAGGTAAAAAAAAAACAAACTCTTCTCTGGCTTCGCGGGTGACTGCCGTCTTTTAACAAAAAAACCCCCAAACTTTTCTTCGCAGAAAACTTACTTGAACCGGGCGGAAACACCAAAATTTATGTTGCACCCTTGAAATGAACGACCAGACTCACGTTCATCTTCGTTTTGGGCAACTTTTATTACTGTCCTCGGTTCTTTTTTACATCAAGCATGTCTTCATGTTTTTCTGCGCGGCTTCACAACAACGCACTGATTCCCATGAGTCCTTTCGTATCTCGCTCTTAAAGGAACATGGCCATGTCATCACATAGGTACAGTCTTAGAATAAAAAAAAATGAATTACTCAATTGTGTACATATATATATATGAATAATGTTTTAACTCCTACAATGAAATATGAATTTATCATTATGTACTATAATTGACCAAATCCTACTACCATGTAAATAGTTTTTTTTTTTAAATTTCAAAGCGCTACAGTAGTAGTAGTAGTAGTAGTAGTAGTAGTAGTAGTAGTAGTAGTACACACACAGCATTGCTATGGACTCTACTGGGTTGCTATGGGAGGAGAAACATGGTAGACAGAGTCCTACAAAGCAGTGGTGGCTGCTCGTCTTTCAGATAGGGGAAGCTCGTTGTCGGCATACATAAAAAAAATGTCAAGTTATTTAAACATAAATTTGGCCCGCCATTCCTTTTTTAAAAAAATGGTCAGTGACCTTATTGTACCAAATAAACAAGAAAACGCTGATATTATGTTAAATTGAAACAAGGAAGTACAATGAATGTGTTTTATTTATGGTGCAAGAAATGAAGAAGTAATTTTGTAGTGGTTTCTCTCTGGATTTCACAGCAGAATGCGTTATGGTATTAGACTGAACTCTGTCAAGTGAAGGAGTATATCTCAAAATAGCTGTCAATCAAACAGGATTCAGCCTTTCGACTGATCCTCCAATCAGCATGTGGAAGCCCAGCATCCAGCTGAGCTCCATCCACAGCTCCATTCACCCCCAGAGACGCCGGGCGTCCAGGGGCGGGACAACATCGTGGCATTTATCCAATTACTGTCCAGTTTTGAGGCAATGAAAAAAACTGTTTCATGAAGTCCCATTGAAGTGCATGGACGCTGAGCGTCTACAGGCAAATGCATTGACCATAGATCGTATGAGAAAACAGCGCAACGGGAATGTATGAGAAGTGAACAACATCGAGTCCGTTGATTTGTGATAAAGCTGATTCTGAACGAACTCGTCCTTGAGATGAATGTGTTCTAACACATTTATAGTCAATGAAATGTCAACACAACCGTACATATTTAACCATTTAATTTACGTAATTATAGGGGAAGCCGAGCTTCCCTTGCAGTCTATGAGAAATTGCCACTGCTACAAAGAAAGTTACAGCACGCTTTGATGTTGTCGCTCCGGTGATCACGTGGTTCATGTAAGCCTGAATAGGTCCAAACAAACTAAGCACTCTCATGTTATTTAATGGGAGAAACAGCAGTGAGCATGGTAAATCTCAAAATAAACCACACACGACTGTTGTGTCACTAGTGTATGTATTGTTGTGTGTGTTATACTTTTGAGTAGTGGGGTTGACCACTGAAAGGACTGCATTTATTAGTTTGAAAACTTAAATTTTTGGGGGAAAGGTTGGTGCTAGCTTGGTTAGGCTACTTACATGAGTGGTGCTAACTTTACAAGTTCATTCATTCTGCAATTGTACTGTACTTGTAAGGAGATAGACAATTTTTAAGTTTTTCTATTACAGGACTGTGGTACAAGCAGAAAACAGTAGTTAGCTGTGTGAACACTGGCTGCCAAGCTCTGCTCTCCTGATAACAAACAATATGGCATTAACCAGCGGATAGCATAGCAGCTAACTTAGCATGTCAGCATTACCACAGATGCTAAACTAATTAAAAACTCAGCATTAGCAAACTCAAAACTCAACACAATTCTTATAGGATGAGTCGGATCTTACAAACATCAAGTTATACAAGTTTGCTTCCTTTAACTCATGAATAATAACTTTAATGAACTTTTATAGGCACAGCTCAGCTCTACAGCAACTCTCCTCCTAATTAGCACACGACCTCAGTTGACAAACTGACCAAACACCACCAGGTTCAGCAAAACAACGAAAATAAAACCCACTAATAACAACATTTGTACTAACATTACCTCATCTTAAAAACTCCATAATATGTGGTTATAGTAGTTAAATCTCAACAGCTGGCCAAGTCAAGCTAGCTAACTATAGGGCTAAAACTGAAAATCCAACATAACAGGTGTTTAAGATACAAATTTATACAAATGCTAACACATACCAAAGAAAACAGAATTTACAACATAAATGTCCGCTAATACAGGAAATACAATTGATAATTTGAAAGATGACAATATCTTACTAACTTAGCGCTGGAATTGTTGGATCAGCTGCAATAGAAATGAATGTCTTCTGATGGCGTTACACTCAATGTAGGAACTACTAGCCCCTCCACAACCCAGAAGTAGGTCCATATTTTGTCTGCCATTTTTTACAGGAGTCTATGGAAGTGTTGCAACTCATATATATATATATATGTATGTATTTATCGAAGACTCTGATGGCAGATGCATGGCATGGCATACTGACTAGGTTTATTGGACACACCTGGGCCACACAGACCACATTTCCCGTTACCATGGCAATGAGCAGACACAGACACAGACTTATGCCACGTTTCCACTACGTGGTACCCGGTTCGACTCGCCTCGGCCTTTTTGTGTTTCCATTACAAAAAAGGACCCGGAATCTGGTACCTGGTACTGGTTTTTTGGTATCACCTCCACCGAGGTTCCCAAGACTGGGGAACAGATACTAAAACGTGACGTGTAAGCACTGCAGACCACTGATTGGTCAGAGAGTTTTCTGTGTGACCCGCCATTGTGGAAGATACGGAAGTTGACAGTGAATATAGCAGTAGGTTAATCCACATTGTGATAGCCCACAAAACTACACCATGGTTTGTTGAGGAGATTCAGATGTAAAAATTCAGCATGAGCTTGTCGAGACAACACGCAGTGAACAAGTTTATCAGAAACTCTGAGCAGATGACACGGAAATAACGCACCACATCGCTATGATGCCCAGGTACTTTAAAGTTGATAGTGTCCTGTAATGGAAATGGTCTCCAGGAATAGTACCTGGTATCCGAGTAGACCCGAGCCGAGCCGAGTCGAGTCAAGCTGGTTCCACGTAGTGGAAAGGCGGCATTAGACTCACACAAAGAGCCTCATTTCTAGGCTGTGAGAGGCTCAGAACTGCTCCTGAACAGATGCTTATTACGGGAAAACCGTAAGTAATAGGTAAAAACTAAAATGTTTTTGAGTGTCAGACTGACTTGGGTAACATACAGATGTTTTTTTTTTTTTGCCCATACTGTGAGAAATGACCGAGTTATGGCAGTGTAAAATCAGTCAACTCACCAGGAAACAAAATTTCTTTTTACAGCGGGCCCCTATGGCAAAAAGACAGCAACTTCAGCCCAAACTACTTCCTACTGTTTCACTTTAAAAAAAGAGCTAGGTCTTCAAATATGGATTCATATGAATCCCAGGAAATGTGGGTATATTTTTGGAAAACATTATTTGCTTCCTGTGTATGGTTTTGCCAGGAGGGCAAGTTATCAAGAGAAATTTCAAGTGAATTTTCGCTGCTCCTACACTCTAGCTGATGACATCACTCACTCAAAACAGACCAGATTTTGACAATTAAGACTCATTTACTGAAAACTGTAAACTCCATTCTCATACCAAATACATTTCTGCAGAGGAGACAAAACTGCCTGCGTCTTAAAGTTTAAATAAAGTCTGTCGGTCAAAGTATGGCAAAGCAGTAGCGGTCAGAAATAAGTGGACTTTTTTGGCTGATATTTTTCCCTCCAAATTCATTTCCTACAGTAATTTTGTCACAGTTTTTGGCTAAAAACTCTGTGAAAAATTAACAAATCTCTAATAAAAGTCATAGCACACCATTCTGGATGAACCCGTTTTGAGGTATAATTTGCAAGAGTTTTCACAAAGCCATAGGAGGAGTAGCCCAGTGAAATGCTGTCCAGAAGATGTTGAATAAACAAGCAGAAGAACAACAGGTTGCTTGTGTCAGTGCCCGACCCCCTAATTACATTCTCTGCAAGAACAGAGAAATTTGTTAACCTCCTAGGGACATCATTCTTTCCTCTGGTCCTCGTTTAATCTTTCATTTTATTCTCAACATATTATAAAGGCACAACTTTATTCTTGTGTGGTGTCCAACAACTATTGTGTGGTTGGTCAGAAATTTGAAGTGGGAGTAGTTCTCATGAGGTCTGCACTTGAGTTTCTTGTGAAGTATGACAAGTCCTGACTAAAAATAACTTTGTTCTTGTTCTTGTCACCTCAAGACAATAAAAAAATGTGTCTATTCTTGTGGAGTATGTACTAACCTTTAGCCCTGAAACACAACTACAGCATAGCTGCCAGTCAGGGAGAAAGGTAGTGTTGTTCAGTACACAAGAGCTGTGAATTTTTGATTTAGCAGCCGAGCTAATGCTAGCTGTCAATCAAACTCACACAGAATACATTAAGTTGTCATGTACAGTAGTCACACTTAAATAATCTAAACAAGTGAGTTACGTAAAAATTAACCCTCTGTACAATTGTCACATGTTTATTTCTACTGCAAAGTTGGACTAATTAACATCTGTGGGGAGTGACTGTTTTTTTTGAAGCTGGAACTCCAATAGGCAGGCTATCAGCCTGCCCCAGGGCAGCTGTGGCTACAGGTGTAGTTTATCACCATCAGAGGGGGAGTGTGAGAGCGAATGAATAATGGGTCAATAATGTAAAGCATTGAGTGCCCAAAAAAGTGCTATAGAAATCTAATCCATAATCCATTAAAGCTAAAAACTGGCTTCACTTTTCAGCTGCAGTTACTGCTTGGTCCAAAGGTGTTCTTAGAAATCAACCAGAGGTGATTTCGCATAGACTGCAAGGGAAGCCTGGCTTCCCCTAAAATTATGAAAATTACATGGTTAAATATGTACAGTTGTGTTGACATTTCATTGACTATAAATGTGTTAGAACAGGTTCATCTCACAGACGAGTTCATTCAGAATCAGCTTTATCACAAATACATGGACTCGATGTTGTTAACTTCTCATACATTCCCATAGTGGTGTTTTCTCATATGATCTATGGTCATTGCATTTGCCCATAGACACTCGGCGTCCATGGACTTCAATGGGACTTCATGGAACAGTTTTTTTCACTGCCTCAAAACTGGACGGTAGTTGGATAAATGCCATGATGTTGTCCCATCCCCAGACGCTCGGCGTCTCTGGGTGTGAATGGAGCTGTGGGTGGAGCTCAGCCGGGCTGGACGCCGGGATTCCATGCGCTGAGTGGAGGATCAGTCGAAAGGCTGAATCTTGTTTGATTGACAGCTATTTTGAGATATACTCCTTCACTTGACAGAGTTCAGTTGCACATTCTGCTTGTGAAATCAGGAGAGAAACCACTACGAAATTAATTGTTCATTTCTTGCACTGTAAATAAAACACATTCATTGTACTTCCTTGTTTCAATTTAACATAATTTCAACGTTTTCTTGTTTAGTTGGTACGATAAGGTTACTGACCATTTTCTTAAAAAGGAACAGAGGGCTGAATTTATGTTTAAATAACTTGATTTTTTTTTTATGTAAGCCAACAATGAGCTTCCCCTCTCTGAAAGACGAGCAGCCACCACTGAAATCAACCTATTCTGTCATTTAGGTGTAAGGACATGTTGACCAGAGAAACTTTAGTGCTGTAATGATCAATAACTTACTTGTCGACAACTTAATTAATTGACAGCGATTATAAAAACAATTGATAGTCAGTTGAGCCATTTTTAAGAAAAAAATATCTAAGACATATGAAGATATTCACTTTTCTTTTCTTCTGTGAAATGCAAAGCAAATAAAATATTAGAGGATTACATCTTGGCCAATGGGAAACACCATTTTCTGACATTTTTAAACCATCAGCAAAATAATTGACAGATTAATTGAAAAATGAGAGAAACTAATGGTTAGAAGCAGCCATAGTTTGCTCTCAGTTCATAAACTAAGAATAGCAACACCCTCCATGTTTCAGGCAGACTGACAAACGACCAATCCAGAAATAATAAACATGTGTCCACTAGTTCCAAATGACAACCTTCTGGTCAGGCCCTCTTCTTTTGGAACAACCCACCCTATCTGCTGCTGCTTCTTCACTGATTGTAAAATATTTCTAAGACATACAGACAAACATTCTCCACTCAGTCTTCTATTGGTCAAGAATCATTCCTGCGAACCATAGAGAGAGATCATTTTTCACTCATCTGCTCTTTGCTATATCAACTTAGTTTCCAACATATGGCAACAATAGAAGAGCACTCTCCTGTCCTCCCATCCTCCATCATCTTTCTTTGTTCCTGACAATGAGGCAGAAGGCGGCTGGATGGTCCAAGGTAAGGGTAGTCTGGCATACTGACCTCTGACTCGAACATGAATAGGACATATCATCTCTTCCTTCACTCCCACTTCTAAAAAAACACATCCGATTAAATAGGGCAGGTGACGTGTGAACCATGTTCCATGTTAGTTTTAGATCACTGATTACTTTTATTAACATCAGATTTGTAGTTCTCTCCGTTACATGGTATATAATACCATTTTATAGAATATATTAGAATATATCCTTAATACATCGGTTGACAGCAGAAGAGACTGAACTAAGAAAATCTTTAAAACATCTGTGTCCAATCTATGTAACAGTGATGAAAACAAAAATGGAATCTGGTTTTCTGAGACAAAAATCTGACCTGTATTGTGCTTCTCCTCCAGTGCATGCTGGGATATTGTCACCAAACCTATTCTATGCTTTTCCAAACAAATACAGAGCAGAAATAATACTATTTCTGTTTTATAATTTTAGAGGTTTGTTTTTTTAAAATATTATTTTAAATGAATTTATACAGTACCTTATTAAATAATTAAATGATTTATCCATCTATGTTGTATTTTCTTTCCTGGTTCCAGCCACATATGACTGAATATTAGGGCTAAAGAGAGTTTGAGAATAACACTGGTCAACAACAAATTTACTGTTTAAGTTTTTTGAGCTGATTTAGAATAATTTTGGTGTGCTGAATCCAAAATCACATTAATTTTGCTCAGTCAGGTCAACTTTCTGAACTATGCTACATATTGGCTTTTTAACATTTTTGCTTACATTTATGGGCATTTTCACATCATATGATACCAAATTCTTTCATATTTCTTGCAATAAATGAGTTCTGAAGATTTTACTTTTGCCAATTTATGTTAATGTTTTTTTTAATATTACAGGTGAATGAAATGGCTTCGACTAGAAGATCTTGCAAAAAATAAGCCTGACGTATTCTGCTACATCTGCAGTGAATACACCATTGTACCTAACAGGAATCCTGTTAGAAAATGATTTTTTTTCTCTTAAAACCTATTTTGGGTGAGAACTATATAAAAAAAATCAACTAATAAAGTCACAAAAATGTAATCAATTTTATGAGAAGATCAAATTTTTCAAAATCAAATTAGCAAAAAAACCTGACCTGATTGAGAAAAACAGATGTCATTTTTGGATTTAGCAGTGCAAAATGGTCCTAATTCAGTTGAAAAAACCTAGACAACTTGCAAAAAACATTTTTTTGTAACCCAGTGTAATTAAAAAGGGATCATTACAAGAATAGAGTACAGAGCCCGGGAAGGGACATGCAAAAAATAAAAATGATTGCATTATAACGCAATAGTTTAAAAGTATTACGTTATAACGCAATAGTTTTTGCATTGGGATCCAGTCTGGATCCGACTGTGCTAGGTCTGATACACCACCTTGCCCTGTGCCCTATGCACGTGTAGTTCAGATGACTGTAACTCTTTCATCATTTGTCCGATCAGTAAAAATTCCAACGGTTTCTGAAACCTGAGACACTGTGCTTTATGGATATTCTCGGTTCAATGCGAAAATTTCACGGGCACCGGTCCTAGAAGCAGCAAAATAAGCCATTCTGTGACTGGGGATGCACACAGCAGACCAGATTCACAGAGTGGAGAAACAAACGCATAACGGATTGGATCTAGTGTTGGAAAATGTAGGCAAGACGGTCATCCCAGGTTACAAGACCACCCTGGAGGTTTACGGATGGATTTGGAACAGAAGGAGTGACTGATGGAGCAACATCAGAAGAAGAAAGGTAAAGTTAACCCAGTTCCATTTCCTAGTGGACTTTCTACATTACTGAAGCACTCTCTGTTTTTTTCTATGTAGTTTTTACTCATTTTACTTTATTGAATGTGTAAATTGACGCTTATACTGCATGGTGGTTTTATAGAATAAAGTACGAACCATGTAGAATATGTGTTACTTTGTAGTATGTTGTACTTTCTGTGCGAAAAAGTGCGCATGACGCTCTACAAAATAAGAGTGCATACGCTGATGTTTGGTGACTTTTTCCCTCAATAGTACAATTTTACCTTGTCTTGTTTGTGTACCACATTGTTCTCTGTGTGTCATTTTTCCATGTGTCCACCGGAAATTTACATTCAAGGATTGAAGAGGGAGAAGCCATGGTGATGCGCAAGGCTCTGGTGATGCGAGCAGATAATGAAGACTCTCCTCATCACAGATGCAGGACGGAGGCTGAGCCTGATGATGATTAGTCCAAATACCACAGACATGCAACACATCCCCAGGATGACTGACTTTTGGTGTGAAGAGACGATTTTCCATGTGCAAACTCTGCCATAGGAGCGCTGCCTGGATGTGTGAGACCTGTGAACTGACAGAACTGTTTCTGACAGAACCATGGACATGAGGCACTCTGCAGCCACAGAAGGGACAAATGCCCTGTGTGGGGGAAAAACACCTGTATAGATCGCACTTTTACCCTGTTTTTGCACAATAAAAGGCAAATACTCACACATATTGTTGTAAATACTTTTTATACTTTTCAAAGTTCATATTTAACATTCAAATCTTGTATCCATGTGTAATTTTAGTGTTTTTCTCTGCTAAAACTAAAAAAACCAAATTCCATTTTTGTGTTTTTTTTATCATTTTAAACTGTTATTACAGTATTAAAACAAACAGTGAATTATAAATGACTGCTTTACTGAACGTTCGAAGTGTTCTGCAAAAATGGGCAAAAGGACTCAAAGCATATTTTCTGACTTTTTTATGGTCAAAATAAGAATTTTAAATTTAATACAATGCACACATCCTCCTTTCTTATGCGTAGACCATTCACACTTGGTGTAGATCCACCTGTATCCATGAAGCTGCCCAGAAACTATTGTAATTTTTCCGATCGGACAAATAATGAAAGAGTTACGGTCATACTACACAGGACAAGGGGGCAAGTCAGTCCTGACACGGTCGGACCCAAACTGGACCCCAATATGTACGGATCTCAAGCAAGAGAGAGCATACATGATTGCATTATAACGCAAAAACTATTGCGTTATAACGCAATACTTTTGCATTATAACGCAATAATTTAAATTTTTTGCACATCCCTTCCCAGGCTCCGTAATAGAGCAGTAATTTAATAGGAACAAATATGTAACATAATGACAACAAATATTGAATATTAGGAGACCATTTTTGTAGCTTCTGAAAAAAGCATGTGTCAATATGTGGACTGGATTATTTAATACATCTCAATATAGGTTTCTTTTTTTTTTCTTTTTCTTTTCTTTTCTTCTTTGTTTTCTTTTTTTTCCTATTTTTTTATGGGCTCAGCTGGCTGACAGGCAGCTGTCTGTACCGATAAGGCAGTAGCCGACACCAACTGTACTCCCAGTCATCATTGCCCATTTTTCTGACACCTTTGCTTGTGTATCCTCTTTTATTTGGACATTTTACCAGGGAGTATCTAATACTATCCAGCCCCCCCCCCCCCCCCCCCCCCCCCCCCCCGAGAGGCAAGAGTGTGCCCGCCCTGAAGATGGTCGAGGGAGGCCCCTGCCAGAGGTCCCACAGCAGCCGAGCACAGGCCCCAGGGGGCCAGGGACGCCAGCCGCCACCCCCCCCGCTGGGGGCCGGCCACCCAGGGGCAGGCAAGGCGCTGGTCCCCGAGCCCCATGAGCCCCATGAACCCCATGAGCCCAGGAGCCACCCGTCTCCCCGGGCAGGGGTTCCACCCAGCACACCGGGTGGCCAGGCCGGCCCAGACCGCCACCTGCTGCAGGCCAGTGCGCACCCCGATGCCACAGCCAAGCACCCTGGGGGCCCGGGGGCCCACCTCCCCATCCCACCAAGCCCAACCCCCAAACCCCACACCCCCCCCAGTCCCCCACTCACCCACACAAGCATATGCACACACACCCACTGACTCCCAGACATACCCACCACCCATCCCACATGTTCGACCATTCACACACACACACACACACACACACACACACACACACACACACACACCTCCACCCATGCCCATACACCCACCTACCCACATGCACGCCCACACGCACACATCTACATGTACACACATACCCATACATGTACCCACACCCATCAACAGCCCCTCCCACCCACCTGCACACACACCTGCACACACCAGACACACGTATCCGGAGTGCGCCCCCCCCCCTCGGCAGCGAGCAGCACTGCCGTGAGTCCCCCCAAGGTGCAGCACCCGAGTGCAGCCCCAGCACCAACTGCAGCCCAGGGCGGCCACACCAGCCGCCAGGAACCCCACCGTGGTCCACCACCCCGCCAGCAACCGCCACACCCCCAATGACCCCCCCTCCCCCTCGCCTCCCCACCTATCAGTGTTTTGAAGTGTGAAGTGTGTATGCAAGCAGTTAAAATTGAGGAGCATAACTGCGCACCACTGAGGGCGACACCACACAGGCAGCCTCACCCATCGGCACGGCACCGCCCACCAGGCGCCACGCAGCCCGGCCCCCAAAAGTGAATGTGTGGTGTTAGTGTTTCTGTGTGTTGTGTTGTGGGTGGGTGTAATTAAAATTGAGGAGTTAGCCGCCCCAGGGTACCACAGAGGGAGGCCGTTTTAGTGACCCCCCCCGCCGTACCCCCTTGGGATGTGCACCCTCCCCAAGACCCTACGTGCTTTGTGTGAGGGGGGTGAGGAGGCGAGGGGTTGGGGGATAGTATGACTGGGGGGAAGTTTCCTCCCAGAAGACGAGCCAGCCGGCATTCGGCACCCCCATTCCCCAGAACCCGTCCCCAGGCAGGGGCTGCTAAGGAGCGGGGCAGCCCAGAGACCCCGGGCACCCAACAACCGCAGCCAGAAGGCCGCCACCCCCCCAGAGGCCACTCACACACTCAATCATCCTATGCAGTCGAGGGGGCACGGACCCGGGACCAGCCGCCCCAAAGCCCCCCAAACAGGCGCGGGGACCCACCACACTCCACACCTCCTCAGTCTTACATGCACTAGGGATGCAGTGATGACCGGCACAGTGCCACCCGGCCAGTACAAGACCCAGCGACCAACACCCCCGCCCCAGGTCCCAATCGCCACCGCACCCCGCCACCACACCCCGAGAGAACCCCCAGCGACGCCCCCCACCCCCCACAAGGGCCGCAACCCCCCAGGCACACCTGCAGTCCCCCTCCCCCACCGCCACCACAACCCTCCCTCACTCACCAAACATACATGTACATCCACACCCACACACCTGCTCCATCAGCTCCCCCACACACCAGCACACACAGACTTGCACACACAATCCCTCATTCATACTCTAATGCACACATGAGCACTCGTTCACACACACCGACACACCCACACATACACACAAATGCGTGCACACACACACTCAAACACATTCTCTCTCTCTCTCTCACACACACACACACACACACACACACAAACACACACACACACACACACACTCCCCTACCCCAGGACTCCCAGGCACCAGCCAGACACCGGGGCACGCACCCGCCCACTCCCGCAGCGGCAAGTCCAGGCCAGCCCAGACACCCTGATGCATGCCGGGTCCCCACCCACCCCCGACCAGCCCAGCCACCCGACCCGGGGGACGCCAGCCACCGACCCAGGCCCAACCCAGAGCCCCCCGCCCCACCACCACAGGGCAACCCCGGCATCGGGTCCAACCCCACCCCAACCAGGACAAACACCAAACTGCCCCCAATATAGGTTTCTAAAATAATTAAGCACTTAATCTTTTTGCACATTAGCTTACACATAAGGTGCCACAAACATCAGAACATTTACAAGATTTTGTAAAAAATGTGTATGGTTCTGATCATCTGACCTCACAAAGGAAAACTTTTTTTGGGGCCTTTTATTAATAACTTTTTATATGTTCCTTCCCACTTTTTGAAATCTCTGGTACCAAAAACAAGTTTTCATGGGTGACAAGTTGCGTAGTGAAACAGAGCCTGTGCAAGGAAGTCATGTCAGGATATAGCACTGTGTTCAGTGTTGGAGATTTTACATTTGCAGTAGTTTGATAGATTAGCTAAATTACACCAACAGGATGGGTATTGTAATACAACTACTGGCAGAATCCTATGATGATTTTGTTGGCTCAGCTCTTAACAACAATGAAGATTAATTGAAAACTGGCTCAGGTAAAGAAAGTAATTTTAAGCAAAAGGAGAAAAATGAATGAAAGCAACTTCAGGGATGCACTGATATATTCGCCAGAGCTGGTATTGGTCCAAATCTGCTGATATCAGTATCAGTATATAAAATGTGTTTTCACTGGTAGCAGTGGCAGATCTTTCATGTTTCAATCATTTTCATAAATAGGTATGTTAGATAGGTATGTTTTCATTCAAAGATAATGTGATAAAGAGCTGAGAGTTACTATTTTTCAATTTATATAATGAAGATTTGTCAATAACCACAAAAGCAAAATAAAGAAACCAACCTAAAAAACAGACATTATACCAGGTGAATTCATTGACCACAACAACTTCAGCTATAAAGAAAAAAATGTTTTTGACTGTTCTGATACCTTCATCTGAGAACACAGGATAAAAGGAAATCACTCCAAAGTTACCAGACATCATCATCCCAACCAGCCCTATCACCCGGACTTTCCAGTCTACCCACATCATAACCTATCTTATGTTGATACTTGGTTCAACTATAAAACACATGAACAGACACACAGAGGCTGTGTACATGGAAGATCTCATCACCATAAGAGGTTAGACTCACACTGTCACAGAAGAGAGGTAGCCTGGAACCAGACATATCTGTCAGGAAGCTAATATTTCATTTGCTCTGGCAGATACATCTGGCTCCTCTCCCATTCAAATAGATTTCCACCCAAATGCAAACTGGCCAAGTCACTCACAGACATTTATCTGTTACGAGTGAGTTTGATATGATCACAAGAGTTCAGCTGTACCTTTCTAAAACAACCAAGATGGCTGTCACTGATGTTGAATGGTCTTTTAGATTAATAACTGCTACAGTATTAAACAAACTGAACAGTATATCTCTAAGAATAGCAAACAACTACACTTTAAAACGGTTGCTGATAATAAAAATGTGTTTGTGTAGGTTGCATAGGTTTCATTATTACTCAGATTTGTGAGATTCAGGATCTTTTATCCAGTTGTATCCTCTCAACCAGTTGCATCCAGAGAGGTTATGGTCTGTACCTTTGGATAATGGCTGTAAGAATTAAAAATGAGCTGAACTGAATGAACCTGGTGATTTCAGGCTAGAGGTTCCAATTGTGACACAGTTCAGTCCAAATGTACCTCTTGTGCCTCATGTTGTGTGCTTTAATGCAATTTTTGAAGATACAACCAGGGGCGTAGAATTGCGTAGGGATGCTAGGGACATGTCCCTACCAATATCCAGCCACTACTGTGTTGTCCCTACCAATCCAACCGCTGTCCGTAGTGTTTAGTCAATGATTATGGCACACAAAGGGTTAACAGTCGGTCTCTACTAGAAGTCCCGCCTCTAACGTAAATATCGCTCTCCGACTGGCTCTTTGGTTTTGCTAACGTACATGTGATTGGCCGTCCCTGCTATCACTCCATCTGCTTGTAAAAGGAACCTGCTAGTTGGACCGCTAAAGTAAGTTTTCAATATGTTTGTATTTGTTCTGCCTGGGTCGCGTTAGCTAGACAGATTTGAATATCAGTGGTGTCATTTACATGTACATTTGTACATGTGTCTGTATATTTATGTCACGTGAAAAACAGTAGAGAGGAGGAGGAGGAAGAGGAGGAGAAGAAGGAGGAGGTAGAGGAGGAGAGGCTGTAAATTCACAGGTGAGGTTAAATAATAATGGATATGGTAGTCATGAGAATACAATTGCAGAATGCATTAAATTCTTGTATTGTCTTTAGATATTCAGATATGCATTATAAACATGTCAATTACTCAATTTTTTTTTCTGAGTACGATTGTTTGCTCGTTTGATCAGCTCTACATGACGTGAAATTATGATCGCAAATGCAAAACAGCATCAACTTTCAGGAGTACTGCCTTAGAGCACTTTTGTCTCCCCACCAATGTCAAAATCAAACCACTTCCTTGGATACAACTTTTCTATTTTGTGAATTTCCTACTGTTGCACCTCTTTTTCTTACAAATATCCTTCTACGTGCCATCCTGTTGTTAAAAAATTTCATGCAATTGGACATCTGCTCACGTTCAATCTCAGGAGGGTTAAAATGTTGAATCATCCCCCTCACAGTGACTGACAGTTAAATAACTTAACACTATCAACCATGTGAGCTCTCCAAAACCCAAAGAAGCACTCATATGTAAGTCAGCCTCCTGTGGTGGGAGTCTTAAAGTCTGAAAACTTCTGGATCCCCTGCTCTCTCATAACACCGTGACATCCAACCCTTAAAACCAATTTTCCTGAAAGTACCTTCTAGGCATTGTTCCAAAACACTGGCTCTCAGTTCAGGTAAATGAAATTGTAAAGTATTCCCAAGGGGGGCTGAGCTGACATATTCCTAGACTTTACTTCCAGTAAGACTTACTGGTTGACTGGGGAGGGCAGTGAGGGTAAGCAGTCCCATTGGCTGGCCATTTATTAACCTGTTTCCACGGAGATGATGACGGGAACACGGCCTATTGTCTGGAAGTCATTAAGAGAGCCAGGGGTAGTCAGGGAGTGGCCGCATACCTCTGTTAAAGTCCCAGCATGCGCACACACACACACACACACACACACACACACACACACACACACACACACACACACACCCCTAAACTTTTGCTGTAACTCCAGATCTATTTTAAGTTCTTACATATGGTGCGTCTTTATCAGAACATAGCTGAATTAGAATAGCCCTAAGTATTCTGTAGTCTTACGTAAGTAATAGTAAAAACCTACTTGAGATCATTAATTAATGTAAAACTGGTCTCTAAATGACAGTAGAAACTCAAAACCAGTTCACAGATTAAGTAATTTTAAGTATTTTATATAGTTCTTTAATCACAATAACCTGTGTTTTTTTCTGAGTTCTTCATAGCTGTATTAATAGCGACAAAGGGGGGTTGATGCCAGGAATTCATCTGAGCTCTGAGAGGGGAGATAGAGTGAGAGGGGAGGAGGGGTGAAGGGGTAAGGCAAGGACCATGGAGGAAGGGAATATACTGATAGAGTAAGTAACTCTACCAGTCTCTGGAGTGTCCACAGAGAATAAATGTCAAATGTTTTTCAATTTAGCTCTTAGGTTAGTCTCTGACAGTGGGTGAAGCTTCAAAATCCTGTGCTGTTATTGTAAGAGCAAAAAAAACCAAACAAGCTTATTCTGTCTTGACCTTAGGTTGAGAGATGTGTATTACAACCTTACTATCAGGACACTGAAAAGAGTTCAGATTTGACTTAGAGGTCAGTTCACAATCTCTAAAAACATAACTTTTGTATAAGTATCAGTGTTAAAATGTAGTTTACAGTCCATATGAACATTTAGCCTGGCCAGCCATCTGTCTTTCTCAATAAGAAATTTGTCTGGAATCGCAGGGCTTGAATCCAAATATGAAGGCTGGACTAACAGGCGCCAAGTAAACCAATCACAGATAAGACGGATGTGATGCTTTTGTCAGGGAAATGTAAGAATACAGGGTGTAATCTGGAATTCAGTCCTTATTTTTGAATCAAATAAACAATTGACAATACTTGTAAAGAGACTTGCAGACTTGGAGCTGACTTTGACTCGTGACAAAACGAAGTCGGTTTTTCAGTGCACATTTTAAAACGTTCTACAGACATGTAATATGCACCCTCAGAATTAAGTCTCTAAGCCCCACTGTGGGATCATGACACCTACTGAGAGACCTGCTGGTCTGTGTAGAGATGCACACCAGGTCATCGCTATTAAGGATATATTGCATTTTTTGCTCAATATTTACAGAAGTCAGTTTTAATTCTTAGATTAACATCTAATTAATCTAAGAAGTTTTAAATCTTAGATTAATGTCTAATAGGGAGCAGAACAACACCAGTTAATGCTAGTGGTACACAATGCTATTTTGAGATAATTGGCATTGACATGTTTTTTCATGAGGCCGATAAACAAACTTTGATGAAAATGCATGTGCATCTGCAGGACAATTAAGCCCTAACTGGCATCATTACAGGTAAGTGGACTGAACTCACAGTTTATCTATCAGGTATTTCCCAGACTGTAACTAAATCAAAACATGCCTGAATGCAGCAGTGTGCGGCTCATGCATTTGTAGATAAGAAACAGATACAATCAGCTGAGTTGAGTAATGTTTGTGGGAGATGGAGGTAATGGGCGCTGAGGGAGAGCAGCTGTCAGAAGGAGTGGAACCTGAAGGAATTTCTACAAGCACAAATATACACATATTTCTCTTTTCCAGACTATCAGCAACAACTTAAATCTTCTACACTCAGACAAATTTCAGTTTCAGCATCAATATGTTATTACTGTCAAGTGATTTAGTTGCACAGTAAATTTAAAAACAAGACAAGGGGACAATAGTAGGCTTCTGTTTTGCAGCAGTGGTACTCTGAGTACAGGCTTAAACCCCATTTTCCATAAATCTTGTTGCTTCCTAAAGGAATCGAGTGACTTTCATTCCTTCCACTGACTGCTACCACCAACAAAAATAGGACCAATGGCCCTGTAGCTTACCGGCCAAATTAAAAGCTTTGGGAAATGTATCCAGATGCCATTTATTATCACTGAGTTATGTGTATTTATTATATTACAGAAATAGCCCATGTTTTGGTTATATTCCAATCAGATCTGTAGAAAATTGAAATTCCAACTTGATATCATTGATACTTACTGATTTATTGTATCAATCCACTTCCTATCTCTTATAATGGGAGAATTTTTCAAAGTCGTATCAAATCCAGAATCAGATCCAGATCAAAATAATTGCAATACCTTGTGTTGACATCATCATAAAGAAGCTGCATACCAAGTTTGAAGTCAATCATTGCTGTAGTTTCGAAGAAAAAGACAATTGAAGTTTTTCCCCCTTAAGAGCTGATGTTAAATTTTCCATACGTTCCCAGATCTGGAAGAAGATCCTGATCAGCATGTGGCCATTATGTTTTGGTTATCTCCCCATCAGGGCTGTACTGTAGAAATTTACACTTGATATCATTTATATTTACTGAGTTATTGCATCGATCCACTTCGTATCTCCTATAATGGGGAAATTTTTCAAAGTCGCACCAATTCCAGAATCAGATCTGGGTCCAAATAATTTCACTAACTTTTGCTGACATCATCATAAAGAAGCTGTATACCAAGGTTGAAGTCAATCAGAATAGAAGTTTCGGAGAAGATGATTTAAGTTTTTGTAACGGATGACAGACGGCGACGACAGACAATGACGACAGACGACAATGATGATGACGGACGCCGCATGACGACAATAGCTTACGGCCTGTTGGCCGGTAAGCTAAAAATAGGACCAATGGCTCTGTAGCTTACTGGCCAAATTAAAAGCTTTGGGAAATGTATCCAGATGCCATTTATTATCACCCAGTTATGTGTATGCATTATATTACAGAAATAGCCCATGTCCTGGTCATATTCCAATCAGATCTGTCAAAAATTGAAATTCCAACTTGATATCATTGATACTTACTGATTTATTGTATCAATCCACTTCCTATCTCTTATAATGGGAACATTTTTCAAAGTGGCACCAAATCCAGAATCAGATCTGGATCGAAATAATTTCAATACCTTGTGTTGACATCATCATAAAGAAGCTGTATACCAAGTTTGAAGTCATCAGAACTGTAGTTTTGGAGAAAAAGACGATTGAAATTTTTTCCCTGTAAGAGCCCATGTCAAATTTTCCGTAAGTTCCTGGATCCAGAAGAAGATCCTGATCAGCATGTGGCCATTATGTTTTGGTCATCTCCCCATCAGGGCTGTACTGTAGAAATTTACACTTGATATCATTTATATTTACTGAGTTATTGCATCGATCCACTTCGTATCTCTTATAATGGGGAAATTGTTCAAAGTCGCACCAAATCCAGAATCAGATCCGGATCCAAGTAATTTCACTAACTTTTGTTGACATAATCATAAAGAAGCTGTATACCAAGTTTGAAGTCAATTGGAATTGTAGTTTCAGAGAAGAAGATGATTGAGATTTTTGTAACGGACGACAGACGACGACAGACAACGACAGACGACAGATGACAACAGACGCCGACCGACGACGCTGACGCCGATGGATGCCGCATGATGACAATAGCTTACGGCCTGTCAGCTGGTAAGCTAATAAGCTAAAAACTTGTGTTGAATTTCTACCACAGTGCTGTGTGAAAAAATTAGATTTTTGTCTATGTAATATAATTGTCTATGAAATAGAGACAAGCTTCGGATGAACTTGCTTCTTCATGCTGAGCAGATGGATGCTGCAATATTGTTCCCACCAGTAGATAAATGAAGATTCAGCCAAAATCCAGCCAAGGGAGCACTGCTGCATGTGCTATGCAATTCAGAGCTAGAATCTTCACAGTGGAGATGCCAGGATGTTTTCGCTGGTCACCTGACTGGTTCCTGGATTCTGTTTAGTAGTCTATCAAATAAAAAATTCTTCATAATAAGTTAAATCATCGTCAAAAAACATCAAATAATGTATGTTAAACAATTAGTTTAAAAAGAAGACTTGAACATAAATCTAAAAGTCTAAATGTGGTTTTAATTTTTAGTTTGGCCAAATTCTGCCTGTGATCAAATCACGAGCAGGATTTATGACCTATACTCAATACCCTATTCCTCTTTTGTCTTGCTCGGTGTGTCAGATGTTTAGTTTTTCACCTGCTTCCTTTCGTGAAAATGGTACATGTAACAAATGTAGTGTATTTGTGGCCATGGAAGCGAGGCTAAGCCAATTGGAGGTACAGGTCCACTCCATGAATGAATCGATAGCTGCGACAGCTAGCCAGGTACCTTTAGCCAGTGTGGACCCACCAGCTCAGGTTAGCCGTCCCCCAGCAGCTCCCGAGCAGCCAGGAGACCAGAAACAGTGGGTAACTGTTTGAAGGAAGCATAGTGGCAGGTGAGGGCCTTGGATACACCACCAACCACTCCATGTTTCCAACAAGTTTTCCCCACTCAGCGACACACCCGCTGAGAATGAAACTTTGGTCATTGGCAGCTCTATTGTATGGAACGTGAAGTTAGAGACACCAACGACCATAGTTAAAGGTACTGTATGTAAGAATCATGGTTCAAGTAATCATTTCATGGCCATGAGGAATCATGTTCATTTCAAATACTGATATCATTGACAGTAGTAGTCCAGCCAGAATATCTGCATTTGAAAAACTAAGTGTCAGCCCCTAAATAATGTTTATATTGTCATTTTATGTTTTGGTTTGACGCTCCAACCATCACCTATCTCCCAATCACCAAGTCAGTAGCGTTTCAGCATCCAAGTTGCCAGTTCCAACCGTGTTGCAGCTGGAACGTTTCACATCATAAATGTCTGACATTACTAAACCTAAAAGGCCTCTTATTATTCCCAAATATGCTGTGACAAAGTGAGAAAAAAAGACAAGGATATGTAAAGGAAATGCTTTTGAAACATGGAGACAGCTGAAAGTGGAGAAGAATCTGAAGACCGACGCTGGCTCTCCCGTTGTCTCCCCTGGCTCTCAATGTCTCTTACCGGGTGGTAAGACTGTGGGCCTGGGTCTTGATGTCTTCTCCTGGGCCGAACCGCAGTGTCTTCTCTTGGCCCGAGCCATGGTGTTTTCTCCCAGCCTGAGCTGCAGTGTTTTCTCCCAGGCAAAGAGACCGCAGTCTGGCCCCAGGAGAAAACACTGCGGCCTGATCGGGGAGAAGAGACCGTATCCCGGGTGAAGAGACTGGGCCCGGTATAAGTACCAGTGTAAGATTCATTGCTTGCCATGGTAGCTCCTTGCAGTAGACGCTCATGCTGGATCTGGTAACCCCTTGTCTGGGGGGAGGGGGAGGGGATACCCTGCTCTACAGTATTTTGAATGTGATTGCAGTACCAGTTTTGGCCACAATCCTACATACGAGTCCTTTAAATGCATTCCAGGGGCCAGAGATGGTGACATAGAACCCTATTTAAAACTGGTGGCTAAGGACAAACGCAAATAGTATAAGATGGTAATTTACATCGGTGGTAATGACTCCCGATTATGTCAATTGGAGGTCACCAAAATTAATCTTGAATCGGTGTGTATCTATGCCAAAAGTATGTCGGTCTCTGTAATTTTCTCTGGTCCCCTGCCTAATCTGACCAGTGATGACATGTTCAGTTGCATGTCTTCACTCAATCGCTGGCTGTCTAGCAGTGGCGGCTGCTCATCTTTCAGACAGGGGAAGCTCATTGTCGGCTTACATAAAAAAATAAAAAAAAAATTGTCAAGTTATTTAAACATACATTTGGCCCTCTGTTCCTTTTTAAGAAACTGGTCAGTGTCCTTATCGTACCAAGTAGGTGTCTTTTCCAGGGACTGGACCTGTGTCCTCTCAATGTCCAGCAGAGCTGGGCTGCTTAGATTGCCTTGGCCCATTGTGTTGCGAGTGTAAGACTTCAGCCTTTTTAAACAAGAGATGCTCCTTTCACTCTGACCTAGCCAACAGTTTGATTGATTTAATTATCAACAAAACGATATTAAACTCAAACAAGAAATGATTAAATTATGTAACTGAAACAAGAAAACGCTGAAATTATGTTAAATTGAAACAAGGAAGTACAATGAGTGTGTTTTATTTACAGTGCAAGAAATGAAGAAGTAATTTCGGAGTAGTTTCTCTCTTGATTTCACAGCAGAATGCGCGATGGTATTAAACTGAACTGTGTCAGTGAAGGAGTAGATCTCAAAATAGCTGTCAATCAAACGGGATTCAGCCTTTCGACTGATCCTCCAATCAGCACGTGGGATTCTGGCGTCCATCCCCGGCCGAGCTCCGCCCACAGCTCCATTCACCCCCAGAGACGCCCGGCGTCCGGGGGCGGGACAACATTGAGGCATTTATCCAATTACCGTCCAGTTTGAGGCAATGAAAAAAACTGTTCCACTCAGGGTATGTTTACACGACAACACTCCGCAAAGATTTCTCCTTTGCGTTATAAAATCATTCCCCGTTAAGACGAAGCTGCTATGATAACGATCTGCGTTAACATGAGTCCGCGAGAACGGCTGAATACGCTGTAGTGGCCGTGCCAGACCAGTAGCTGGCGATGTAGAGCTGTAGTGAAACAGTGGCGGTAAAACACACGCCTGCGCACAAACGATTTCCGGTTTAGACAGCCTTTAAATGAGGAGAAGAAGAAGAAGAAGACGAGGCGGACAACACTATTTACAAACAACAATGGCGAATGGTCGTAAAAAGACGCAGGACTTCTTTGTCTGGACAGACGAGCTGAGCACAGTTAGCAGCACGTATGTTGTTCTGAAACCGGCCATTGCTGTTGTGGTTGTTCCTTCTTTTTCTGCAGCTGTATTGTGTCATAGAGGCTGGCAAACCAGCTGGAGGCGCATTACCGCCACCAACTGGCCTGGAGTGGGTTAACTGGCGGTTCTTGGCTGCGCGCGCATGCAGTGACGTCATATTTTACCCCGGAACGCTCCGATTCGCGTTAACACGGAGGTGAAATGCGGAGCGTATCGATAACATTCCACCCTGGACCCTGGTATCAAAAGTTTCCGGATTCAGGCACTCTAGGCACCGTTTCCATGTTAACAGAAGGCTAATCCGTGATGAAATCTTCCCGGAGTTGACTGAATCCTACACCGTGTAAACGGCCCCTCAGTCCCATTGAAGCCCAGAGACGCCCGGCGTCTACAGGCAAATGCACTGAGCAGAGATCGAATGAGAAAACAGCGCAACAGGAATGTATGAAAAGTGAACAACATCGAGTCCGTTGATTTGTGATAAAGCTGATTCTGAACGAACTCATCTTTGAGATGAACGTGTTCTAACACATTTGTAGTCAATAAAATGTCAACACAATTGTCTATATTTAACCATTCAATTTTCATAATTTTAGGGGAAGCCGGGCTTCCCTTGCAGTCTATGAGAAATCGCCACTGCTGTCTAGGTGGTGTCCTGCCAATGACATACAGTTTTTAGACATTTGGGGGAAAACCCGGTCTTATTAGGAGAGATGGCATATACCCCACTTGGAATGGTGCTGCTCTCATTAGTAAAAACCTGGCCAAGTTTATCACTGACCCAAAACCCTGCCCCAGAGTTAAGACCAGGATGCAGAGTCCCAGTCTTACACACTTCTCTGTGTCTCCAGAGCATATACTCACTGTAAACCCTATAGAGCACAGGTGTCAAACATGTGGCCCGGGGGCCAAATCTGGCCCGCCAAAGGGTCCAGTGTGGCCCCTAGGATGAATTTGTGAAATGCAAAAATTACACTGAAGAAATTAACAATCAGAAGTGTAAAAATCATTTTATTTCAGGTTCCACATACAGTCACATACACTATATTGCCAAAAGTATTCACTCACCTGGCTTGATTTACATATGAACTTAAGTGACATCCCATTCTTAATCAATAGGGTTTAAAATGACATTGATCCACCCTTTACAGCTATAACAGGTTCAACTCTTCTGGGAAGGCTTTCCACAAGGTTTAGGAGTGTGTTCATGGGAATTTTTGACCATTCCTCCCGAAGCACATTTGTGAGGTCACACACTGATGTTGGATGAGAAGGCCTTGCTCTCAGTCTCCGCTCTAATTCATCCCAAAGGTGTTCTATCAGGTTGAGGTCAGGACTCTGTGCAGGCCAGTCAAGTTCATCAACACCAGACTCTGTCATCCATGTCTTTATAGACCTTGCTTTGTGCACTGACGCACAGTCATGTTGGAAAAGGAAGCAGCCATCCCCAAACTGTTCCCACAAAGTTGGGAGCATGAAATTGTCCAAAATGTCTTGCTTCAGCATACCAAGAGATTTTGGACAATTCCATGCTCCCAACTTTGTGGGAACAGTTTGGAGTTGGCCCTTTCCTTTTCCAACATGACTGTGCGTCAGTGCACAAAGCAAGGTCCATAAAGACATGGATGACAGAGTCTGGTGTTGATGAACTTGACTGGCCTGCACAGAGTCCTGACCTCAACCCCACTGAACACCTTTGGGATGAATTAGAGTGGAGACTGAGAGCCTGGCCTTCTCGTCCAACATCAGCGTGTGACCTCACAAATGCGCTTCTGGAGGAATGATCAAAAATTCCAATGAACACACTCCTAAACCTTGTGGACAGCCTTCTCAGAAGAGTTGAACCTGTTATAGCTGCAAAGGGTGGACCGACGTCATATTGAACCCTATTGATTAAAAATGGGATGTCACTTAAATTTATATGCGAGTCAAGGCAGGTGAGCGAATACTTTTGGCAAAATAGTGTATAAACCAATTAGATCTCAATTGGGTCAGCCTAGAAAAATAGTCATAATAACCTATAAATAATGACAACTGCAGATTTTATCTTTGTTTTAGTGTAAAAAAAGGAAAATTACATGAAAATGTTTACATTAACAAACTATCCTTTTACAAAAAATGTGAATAACCTGAACAAATATGAACAACCTGAAATGTCTTGAGAAAAGTAAATGTAATTTTATCAATATTATGTTTATTTGTAAATTGTAATGTACGCTGTAATGTGTATGTGTAAATGATAAACTGATGCAGAATATTGTTTAAACTCCACTTGTTTTTCTTAAGACATTTCAAGTTGTTGATGCTATTCAGATATTTAATGAAATGTTGTAGATGTAAACATTATCATAATGTAATTTTACTTTTTTCACTAGTGTTATTTTACTGGTCTGGCCCGCTTCAGATCATATTGGGGTGAAAGTGACCCCTGAACTAAAATGAGTTTGACACCCCTGCTATAGAGAATGTGTCTGTCCCCTAAACATGTAAAGAGAAAAACAGCTGTACATCAAAACCTAATAAAAATCAACACTAATACTTGAAGAGTTCTAAAGCTCAAGAAAATAAAATGTGGCCTCCTGAATATTAGATCTCTATCTTCCAGAGCTGTATTAATCAATGATCTCATATCAGATTATTACATAGATTTATTCTGTTTAAAAGAAACTTGGCTTTGTGAGGAGGAGTATGTGTCCTTAAATGAATCTACTCCTCCTAGTCACCATAATAATTAGATTCCTTGAGACTCAGGCCAAGGAGGAGGAGTTGCAGCTGTTTTTAAATCATGTCTACAATTGAATCTTAAACCTAAGCCAAATTTTAACTCATTTAAAAGTCTTAGTCTTAGCCTTTCCAACCCAATCTATAAAACACTCCAGCCTATGCAATTTATTATAGTGTATTGCCCTCCTGGTACATACACCGACTTTTTATCAGACTTCGCTGAGTTCCTAGCCAGTATAATCCTTAAAACAAATAAAGTAATTACTAGACTCAATAGTCAGCATGTACATAAACTCACTCACTGTTTTAATCACACCCTTGACTTAGTCCTGACTTATGGTGTGGAACTTGAAGACTGAATAGTCTTTCCACTAAATCCCCTCCTTTCCGACCACTGCTTAATAACTTTTGAGTTTTTATTATTCAATGATTTCCTTCCTACCAAAAATGTTTATACCATTTATCAAATCATGCTATATCTAAATCTACTCCCATATCTGAATTACACAGCTGATTCGTGTCCTAACTCAGTCAATTTTAGTCCATCTCAAGTTGATGACTTCATTGAGTTCTCAGACTGTGAAAAACATTAGATTTAATCGCTCCACTAAACAATATGATTATAAAACAAGGGAAGCAAGCTCCCTGGTTTAATTCTCATACTCGCCAATTAAGGCAGCATACCTGAAAATGTGACAGATTGTGGCGTTCTACTATTCAGCCTGGCAGGATAGCCTAAATAAATACAGGAAGGCATTTTGTTCTGCTAGAGCAGCTTAATATTCACCATTAATAGAGAACAATAAGAACAATCACAGGTTTGTTTTCAGTATTGTAGCTGGACTGGCAAAGAACCACAGTGCATATGAGCCTAATATTCCTGCAACCCTCCATAGCAACAATTTTATGAACTTCTTCAATAATTGCTCATCAGAAATAAAATTAAGGGCCATCTGTCCTCCTCAAATTCTAGTCCACCTTTTAAATCCTTCATACCCAGAAACTACAAAGTTGACAACTGAACCATTTGATTTTATGGACTGCTTTTCTCCCATAGAGATCAGTCAGTCAATTTCAATAGTCTCTTCATCTAAACTGTCTACCTGTCTCTTAAACCCAGTTCCAACAAGCTCATCATGTTTTACCTTTACTTAGCAGCCACCTCCTTGAAATGATTAACTTGTCATTATCAACAGGCTATGTACCATGGTCCTTTAAAGTAGGATTTGAGGTCCTTCAAACCTCTTCTTAAAAAGCCCAGCCTTGACCCTGCAGTTTTAGCTAACTATAGACCCATATGAAATCTTCCATTCATATCTAAGATTCTGGAGAAAATAGTAGCTAATCAGTTGCGTGACTTCCTTCAAGCCAACTGTTTATTTGAGAATTTCCAGTCAGGTTTTAGGGAACATCATAGTTCAGAAACAGCATTGGTCAAAGTTACCAATGACCTTCTAACTGCTTCAGATGAGGGTCTGGATTCTATACTGATTTAATTAGACCTTAGTGACCTTTCGACACTGTCGACCATCACAACCTTCTACAACGACTGGAACAATCAATTGGTATTAAAGGATCAGCGTTAATCTGGTTTAAATGCTATCTAACAGACCGTTTTCAGTTTGTTAATATTATTAATGAATCTTCTCAGTGCACCACAGTTAGTTATGGAGTTCCTCAAGGCTCAATTCTTGGACGAATACTGTTTATCTTATACATGCTTCCATTAGGTAACTTAATAAGGAAACACTGTCAACTTTTATTGTTACACTGGTAATGCCCATTTATTTTTATCTATTAAACCTGATAAAGATAATCAGCTAACTAAACTACAGGAGTGCATTAAAGATATTAAATATTGGATTATCAACAACTTTTTGCAGTTAAACTCAGACAAAACTGAAGTCATTGTGCTTGGTCCCCCTTTCTTCCCCTCCATCTAAAAATCTACTTGAGTAAAAGTAAGAAAAAAAGTACTTATTTAAAATTTGTGTAAAAGTTACTTTCAATTACTTGATGTAACTAGAAAAGCACTCAGAGAGTGCAGACCTATGCCAAGGCAGATCAACCCCCCGCCCCCCCCCCCCCCCCCCCGATCACCACCAAAATTAATCATGTGTCCTTGTGCCAGTATCAACATATCCTGAAATTTTCATCCAAAATCCGTCCTTAATTTTTTGAGTTATCTTGCACACGGACGGACAGACAGACAGACAGACAGACAAACCAACGCCGGCAAAAACATAACCTCCTTGGCGGAGGTAAAAAAGGACAAGTCATAAATCCAGCATTAGTTGTTTTCCATATAATAATTAGGACCCTTAAGTGCAAACTTTGTTCAGACCACCCCATAAAAAAAGTGGCATAATGAATTCTATGATC
This sequence comes from Sphaeramia orbicularis, assembly GCF_902148855.1. Taxonomy (NCBI): domain Eukaryota; kingdom Metazoa; phylum Chordata; class Actinopteri; order Kurtiformes; family Apogonidae; genus Sphaeramia; species Sphaeramia orbicularis. The sequence continues at coordinate 6,652,984 of NC_043969.1, read as the reverse complement.
CATTTTTTTCTTTACTGACAAACACTAGCTATACTGTGAATTAAAGCCACTAAAGCAGACTTCCTAAATGACACATATGAAACTTAAGCCAACCAAACTCAAAGTGTCCAGGACATTCATGCTTGAAAGACAACTGAGCTGACTTTGATGGGCTATCACTGTCCATCCAAAGCTCATAGTCTCGGCTACAGCTAACAACTCAGGAGCTAGCCTATTATACATGAATTAAGATTATTTCACACAGCAACAAAGGGGTGTCTCAAAACCATATAAAACACTAAATCTGAGGAAAAGGGTACTCAAAACAAATGAAATATCTGTCCATGCAGCAAGATATTTTCAGTTGACAAGATTTCTTGAATTAAGATTGTTAAATCTAGAAATAAGCATGTCTACAGATGTATGAACACTTAAAATAAGAAATTAAGTATTAAAACAAGATAAATTATCTAACACTTCTAAATCTAAGTTTTGTTTTGATTTTTTTGTCTTGGAACCAAATAATTTGAGAGACCAATTGCAACTAAAATCATACACATTGTTTCTGACTGTTTCTGACAGTTTGTAAACGTGAGGTGATTAATTTCATGTAGTCTACTTAACTTGAAACGTTAGTGATCAGCGGGGCTGGTTCTACATAGTCATATATGAGGTGGCAATCAGGAATACGAAGGGGGCACATGGGGGCGGGGTTGCACTGTTTGTGTACATGAACCACACAATGAGTATGCCCACACCATATGACTATACAAAGTGAAAGTGAAACTTAAGACACTTTACTAATTCCTCTAGGCCTCCTGCTGTTGTACAGCACTTTTTCCTTTTCCCTACCTTCGGAAACTTTTATTTGAGGGGGCAGGGTGTTTGTTTAAGGGTGGGATTTCCACGCATGCATGCCCATACAATTTCCTTTCAGTTCAGGCCGATTGTTTTTCCCACATTTCATTTTTTACTCTTGGCCCTTGCTGCAGGGTATTGTCATCAGTTCATCGTCCATCTGTCCATTTGTATGTACAAAACTTTGGCATGCACCAGTGGTTCTCAACCGGGGGGGAGGAGCAGATAGTCAGTGATTAGGTGAGGGGAGCTCACTTTCACTTTGTCACAGCTTAAGGCTCAGGGGTTTCAAGTGCACGCATGGTATGTTTTACTCAGGGGTTTCCACTGTAGCGAAGTAAAATGCTTAGGTCAAAATGTACTTGAATCAAAGTAAAACTACCTATTTCAAAAACTATTTAAAAAATTAAAATTACTCACAAAAACTACTCATTACAGTAATGTGAGTAAATGTAATTTGTTACTTTCCACCTCTGCAGACGACCATCCTCCAGGAGTCAGGGTCTGCTTGAGGTTTCTGCCTGTTAAAAGGAAGTTTTTCACAAGTGTTTGCTCCTGCAGGATTCTGTTGGGTTCTGTAAATTGGTGTGAGAGTCTGGTTTCAACCAGCTCTCTATGTAAAGTGTCATGATCTAAGTTTTGTTATGATTTGGTGACGTATAAATAAAATTTGGTTGACTGATTTGATTGATTCTGCAGTCAGCCACCGAGAGGGATCAGGGAATTTTGGCTTCACATTTGAAATGTTCTCACAGCATCCATGTTTATGTGTCCATATTGCTGAGTGGTTGCTGCCTAGCTGTAGTTTCACAGTTGTAGTTTGCAGAAAACTGAACCTGTCTCTCCAGAACAGCGACTGTTGATTGAGCTTTTCATACAGAACATACTTAACACTTAATGACAGTAACTGATTGCAAACGAATTAGTGTGACAATAACACATACGTATAAGTGTGAACATGAAACTAAACTTTTAGGTCAAATGATGATTGATTTAATAAAAAGATGAAAAATGTCAGGCCCCTTCAGTTCATTCAATATAGAAATTAGCAGTGGATAACAGGTGAGAAAAAGGGAAGAAAAGTGAAAAAGAAAACTAAGCTCAATATTGTAATCTGTTCCACACTGTCAATGAAGCACCAGAACTCACACAATGGTACACTGAGAGTCAGCCTTGGTACTGTACCAGGCAACATTGGGTTATCTAAAGATGTGTGTGTGTGTGCGTGTGTATGTGTGTGTGAAGAGAAGAGAAGAGAAGAGAAGAGAAGAGAAGAGAAGAGAAGAGAAGAGAAGGACGTAAAACAGAAGAACTGAAGAGGGTTGGTTCATTGTCTTAATCCTATTCTTGACTAATTCCTTTTGTCCAGAACCATTAGAGGATAGAAAAGAGCTGTACAGCTGCCTCTATACAAACCTCAAACCCCTTCCAGATGGAAACACACACACACACACACACACACACACACACACACAGAGCTGGGTTTTCATTCAAGTATTTTTAAGGGAATTCCAAAGTACTGAATAAAAAAAAAGTGAAAAGTGAGGAAATTATTTTTTTTTCTCAGTCATCACAAAATATGTCAAAATCTCAACAGGTTTTTTTGTTTGTTTTTTTTCACACAGGGTAAATATGGTACTTGTTGATAGGAACAGAGTTTTCACTTGGACAAAGACGATGCTAATAAAAAAAAGAGCAGTGATGGAAGAAGTAGAAGATGATCCTTGGGTTAAGTAGAAGTATTAGAAATAAAATATGACATCTTTTAATGCAGGTGCTGCACATTTGAAAAAAAAAAAAAAAGAAATTTTGACATTTTTGTCAACTAATTCTTTATTTGTTTCAGCTGTGAAGCTTCAGAGATAAAATATGCTGAATCTTACATATGTGATTAATTGGAAACACATAACAAAAGTACTGGTTGGCTAATGTTTGTAGGATATGTGATAAAATGTTATTACATATAATGTATGAACTGATGTGCAGACAGTGTTAAACCCATTCTCTTAATTTCACATTTTGACCCAATGCTGTATATCAAAAACTATAAGCATATATAGAACTTTTTTTTCTTTATCCCTCTTAACCTGTGACTTGTTAAACTTTCATTGCTTTTATTCTGGAAGCATTTTGCAGACAGACTAATGTTGTATAAACTGATGGGAATTTTGATTTATATATAAAAATCATATTTTTTCATATATTTTGAGCAAAACCATCATTTTCAAAGCAACTTCAGTTGATTTTGCCAGACAAATGAAGTGGAAGTAGAGAAGTATCATAACATGAAAATACATACTGTACCTTTGTAAATCTATACTTAAATGCAATAGCTGAATAAAGGTATATGGTTATAGCCAACCACTGAAAAAGGGAGATTAGAAGAAAAAGTGAAAGTAAGTTTTCCTATATCATGCAGATACAGGCTGTAGGTGAGTTTTTAATATGAGGTGGTTGGTGTCAGTTTGCTCCAGGTGTGTTTTTTGTGTGTCTGTATATGTGAGTCGTCTTGTGTCGACTTGGCAGGTCACGGTGAAAGTGAACAGTAACAGCTGGAGAGCAGGTTAGGAGGAAAGGCGCGTCTATGCACATCTATTTGGCATTGAAAACATCTTGGAGTCAAGCCTGCAGAGTGTGTGTGTGTGTGTGTGTGTGTGTGTGTGTGTGTGTGTGCGTGCGTGCGTGCGTGCGTGCGTGCGTGCGTGCGTGTGTGTGTGTGTGTCATATCAATCAGACCTGCTGGAACAGCCAGCTAGAACTTCACATACTGTCTCTTCGTCATCCCTCTCTGACAGACAGGTGAGGATGTGGCAGGAAGAGCGAGTCACAATTATAATTCCACTGCATTCACAAAAAAAACCTCATGAGGTTACAGTAATTATTTTGATGACAGTGGAGAAAGAGCACCCAGACATCACTACATGCACACAGTACACCTTTGTGCAGAAATACATTACTTTATAGCATTTTTTGCAGATCATGCTTGTAATGTGTGTTGGGATGATAGGTGGGGATCTCCCACAGCACAGACATACAGAAACAAAGGTGCCATTGTGTTGTTTAGCTTTGACACATGAAATTCGCAGGAGATAGCATTCCTCCATTTTAGCCACCACATTCTTCAGTAACTACAGATGTCGGAGAAACAGCCATTAGCATAAAGTTTGCCTGTGTGTACTTATTTTTCTAGCACTTTTGGGGGGTCTTGTGCCTATTTCAGTTACATTTGCATGACCATTCTTGGATAATATCTAGCAGGTGATCTGATGGGAATACATAACAATAGTGGAATTTAACTAGATACTCAAGTACTGTATTCCAGTACAAATCTCAAGGAATTTGTCTTACATGAGTATATCCATTTCATGAAGCTTTATACTTCTACTCCACTACAGCTTAGAAGAAAGATAAATTTTTTTTTACTCAAATTGCCTGACAGCTTTGGATGCTTTTCAGATTACCAATGTTCCTGATGAGAGGCAAGCACATATTTCCACATGTCGACCTTGAATATCTGTAAAATAAAATACAATTTAAAAAAAAACTACAAGAATGAAGTGTTCCTCTATGGTGAGAAATGTTTAAAACCCTCTTGAATTCACTGGAAAATGCATAGTTATGAAGCTAAAAACAGGCCTGTTTTTGAGCATTTTTACAGATGGAGGGTTGTCATAGGACAGTGATGCAGTGAGGTCCTTGGGCCTAGTGATTGTTTTACGTAAGCATCATTAGCATTTCTAATATATCAGTAGTGCTATGCAGTGATGCTTATGAAGGAGCAGAAGAGCAGCAATGAGGAATCATCAGTAGCATCCAGTTTATAACAGGATATTACACGGTCTCTGTACTGAATATGTTATGCTTTTGTGTCTTAAGATATAAAGCTGTAGAGGTCCAGGCTCCAGTAGAGGTCATGTATTATGCTATAGTCTGTATGAGCCTTTGTCTGATTTTTCTTTATTTTCTGCATATATTTTGTGGGTGTTTGCTGTCCAGCACACTCATCAACACCTGCATCAGTGACACAGCAGCTTTGACATGAATAAAATAATGTGTCATGATCCAGACACCAGAAACCAGCAACAGACAAACAGAATCCAGCAGACATATGACTGATGCACATTTTAATTGCAGAAAACCATCAGCTTTCCAGTAACTAACTGCAGAAGCTTGTTTTTATCTTGACCAGTCAGTTGGTGATCATGACAAACCACCATTTATTTCTCAATGCCAATTTCACACAGTATTTCACTCAGGTTCTGAAAACCACACAGCCATACTAACCTCACCTCCCAGGAGACTGTGCGGTTGACTCATGTTACTGACTCACGTTACAAATCCTTAAACATCCCAGTTGTGAGTTAGTGTGCAACTACAGTGACACACTCAGTGCTTTGCATGACACATCCATACAACAACATGGATTCAGTCATTGTACTCTTCACCACAGTAACCCCTTCCTAACCTTAAAACTGCATTACAATTATAAGACTACCCCTTACCTCTGCTGTATATTCAATTTCCGTTTATGTTCCAGAGTCAGGAGCCTTAGGGCCTGGACAAAAATGTCAAGAGTTTCTTTGCACTCACAGGACACAACCTTTTTCCTGGACTGCATTCCTTGAAACCACATGTTGTCCGTGTGTTTTGAATCCAAACCAGTGGCTACTGGTGCCACAGTGGATACTTGTACAATTACCAGAGGCCAAGGGCCTTTCAGACATAACACTTACTTCTAATACACTGTGTTGCTTAATCACAAAACTAAAAGACAATAATGACAGATCTAGTGATACGGACTTGGCACAGGCTCTGAAAATCTTGTATAAGGTTATATTTAAGTAAAATGGTTCAAATAGTTACCAAAAATGCTTGATGAGATAAGCAAGAAGCAAGAAGTGGACAAATGCTCCTTTTTGCTCAATGACTAAAAAAGCTTTAAAAATGTTACATGTTTTAATTAAAATACAAATACTAAAGTTAGCTTATCATTAGTTAGCTAAAAGCCCAGGTATTCTGACAAAAGACAAAAGATTTCAGTTACTGACCACATAACTGGAGTTTTCAAGGAGAGTAAGTTATGTTTGAATAGAGTCCTATGGGAGAAGTGGATAGTTCACTGAATAAACAACTATGTATTAAAACTGATGGTTTCAAAACAGTCAAATGACCTCAATGAATGATCTTTAGCTTTTTATCCATAGACTTGGGAATTATGACTCACCCTGATAAAAATTTTTAAAAAATTAACTGAATGATAGTTTTGTAAGACAAATGACAACTTGGGGTGCTGCAACAGGTGAGATGAGGCAAAGCCCAATAGCGGTGGCCTTACGATCAATGATGTAGGTGAACTATTGACCAAACGTAGGGATTTTTATGTTTTTTTCCATTAAATCACTCAAACAAATTTTAACAATAACCAAATTTACCCAACATGTCAACTTGTCTCATCACAGCTGCAAGACTAATTGTTGTAAGCAGAATGTGATAAGTGAATTTGCTACAGGTTAGCTGTAACATTTTCATCAGTGGTTAAATGGAATCTTCCATCTTTAGTCGGAATATCTTTGCCAAAGTTTTTTGTGTAATGATAGGGAAACTAAAACTACATACAAATAAAGGTTTAGACAGACAACTGTCCAGTGGATACATGTCCACTTGCTTCCACTCAGTGGGTCACTTATTGACAGATAATTGTGCTCCAAAGAAACTGTTAAAACATCTACTCTCTATTTACTATCAACTCTCAGTAAAACCAATAAATAATGTAGAAACAGAAATGTAAGGTTAAACTGATGGAAGGGTACTGGAGTTCATCATTGCTATGAAGCTATGTCACAGTTAACACTGGGGAATCATTTATGTACTGAATACTCACAACATGTAATACTCACATTTTTGTTGGACAAAGCAAAAGTTGCTCGACTCGAGAAGCGGGTTGTGGATGGGCTGCTGCTGGACAATGGGCCTGTCACCATGGAGGAAACTCTGGAGCCAACAGGAGGACTGCTTGAAGTGGAGGAGGATGAGAAGATGGCAGGGGGAGATGTAGGGTTGGACTGACTGCTAAGTCCATTGTAGGTCTGGATCTGGTTCCCAAGGCTGTAGGTCTGAATGTGGAGGTGACCCTGGCTCGGAGTGTGAGCCTGACCCTTCCCAAAGATCATCTCTTTTATCTCCTGATGGTTCTCCTGAATGTCTTTCAGATGGTTCTTATGACTGTGATTATTCTGGTTGTGGTTGTTGAGCAAGGTGCTGTGGTCACATGTCATTCCGGTCAGGAGCTCCACCTGTTGGGTGAGAGCCTCCAGTTGGCTCTTGAGCTGCCGGTTCTCCTGCTGAAGCTGAGCCACTGCTCGACCAAGGGGCCCACTCAGGTTGGCTGTTTCCTCCAGTCGCCGCTCCATGCCTAGTTTAAAAGTGCTGATGTCCACATGGATCTCCTTGATGGCATCCTGGAGAGTGTTCTCATAACGGGAGAGAGCAACACACACTGTCTCACCCTCTGGAGAGGAAGACCGAGTGTGACACAAATCTCCCATCTCAGCCAGGGTCGGGACTTCCATCAGTACTGCTGTTGTCAGTGGTGACTAGACTCTGAGTTACACTGCAGAGTGTTCACTTCAGTCACTGAGGATCCCTGGAGGGGGTGGGGACTAATGGACACAAGTTGGGAGGTGGACGTTTGCAGTGGGGGGCAAAGGTCTAGTATGTTTTATTCCCACTCCTTCAGCTTTGACATGGAATGGTCTACCCTGTCACCTTCAGTGGTCTGACTGTCGGTGGATAAAAGTATGAAAACGAAAAACACTTGAACAATTTCTTCAGACAACCATTTTACCCCTAGGAGATGATGTCTTGAATAACCATGAAAGGCAAGTCACAATAAATAAAGTTTCATTAGGTTATTAGATTTCTTAGAAACACAATTAGTTAATTAACAAATATGAACAAATATTACAATATTAACAAAAACTATGAGCAAAACCCAGACTACATAGACTAAAATGAAAACTAGACTGAAAAGTTCAAAATGACAGTTTAGTGTCTGCACATGTTAATGGTTTATGACGTGCAGATTTGATGTCATGAGATCTTTTTCAGCATCTGTGAATCCAGACTTTGCTCATCATACCTGAAAACTTGAACAGTAAATGAAAATTAAATGAGTGAATTCCTCAAAATACACCTACAGTTTAACTCATCAAATGAACAAAAACTAAACTGCAATGAGTATCAAAACTGAAAGATTAAAAGTGTGTAATAACTAATTAAAAAGTTGAAAGTGAAAGTGACAAATAAAGATGTCTGTCAGGAACCACAACAGAATAGGAAAATCCTTGTTGAAAGAGTCACAATAAAAAAGAAAACTTACATTTTTCTGCTTCAGGAGCCTGGTTAAACACACCAGTGAGATAATCTTGGCTCAAAGCTGTGATGGACGTACCTCTGCTCCACTGTCCGGTTCACTGCTGCAGTCCTCCGCTGAATGGAGCTCTGCTCTGCTCTGTTCTGTTCTGCTCTTCTCTGCTCTGCCAGCTCTCTGATTTGTTTAAACTCTCAGATTGATCACTCCTCTTCTGGTTGGGAGGAGCAAGGAGAAAGGGAGGGATAAAGGAGGGTGGAGGTGACGGAGTGAAGAAAACAACGTGGAAGAGTAGTAAATGAGAGGGGAGGGGACTTGGGATCGTTTATATCCTTATACTGTGTAAACTATTGGAGCAACTCCCCTTTCTCGTCTTCTCTTTTCTGCTCCTTCTCTTCCTCCTCCTCTCTACATATTAAATATTAATGCTGTCAAACAATTAAAATTTTCAATCACAGGGTTGCTGTGGATTCATTTCGATTAATCATGATTAAAGATAATTCATTTTTAATCTATATTAATCACGTTTCATTTTGCATGAGCAAACAGTCTCAAGTAAAGCCTCAGTCACAAATGCCATTACGAACGGCTATGAACACCGTCCAAACGATTTAAGGAACATTTCGTACGACCTTCTCATGGCAGCCGTATAAGAATGGAGTGTTCATGGAGTGTTCCTAAGTAATTATAAAATTTCTTAAAAATGTGATCTATCATGTGATCTATTGACCCAAAATCACTGCAGGATTGTAGTACGGTACTGGCTGAACGAGTTACGGTCATTTTTGTGACTTTTTAACACTTGCTATTTTTAAGAAATTTTATAATATAAATATTAGCATTTTAGCTCAATAGCTTCCAGGTCATGTGACCTGTTGACCCAAAATCACTGCAGGATTGTAGTACGGTACTTGGCTGAATGAGTTACGGTCATTTTTGTGACATTTTAACACGATTGCTATTTTTTAATGATTTTTTAGTGTAAATATTAGCATTTTAGCTCAATAGCTTCCAGGTCATGTAACCTATTGGCTCAAAATCACTGCAGAATTGTAGTACGGTACTGGCTGAACGAGTTACGGTCATTTATGTGACATTTTAACACTGTTGCTATTTTTAATGATTTTTTAGTGTAAATATTAGCATTTTAGCTCAATAGCTTCCAGGTCATGTGACCTATTGACTCAAAATCACTGCAGGATCATAGTACGGTACTGGCTGAACGAGTTAGTCATTTTTGTGACATTTTAACACTTTTGCTATTTTTAAGAAATTTTTTAATATAAATATTAGCATTTTAGCTCAGTAGCTTCCAGGTCATGTGACCTATTGACCCAAAATCACTGCAAGATTGTAGTACGGCATTTGCTGAACGAGTTACGGTCATTTTTGTGATGTTTTAACACTGTTGCTATTTTTAATGATTTTTTTAATGTAAATATTAGCATTTTAGCTCAATAGCTTCCAGGTCATGTGACCTATTGACTCAAATCAGTGCAGGATCATAGTACTACATGGGCTGGTTGAGTTACATCTCTTTTTATTACATTTGAATAATTTCCTTTTTTAAAAAATGAAATTGACTTGTAAATGTTAGCATTTTAGCTCAATACAAGATTAACATTTATTGAAGAGATGGAAACAAAATGTTTTAATTTGTTCAAAGGGTCTGGGGTGTATCCTGAATCACCGCTGCCAGCAAACACGTACGGCAAGTCACCGCGGACGATATAATGGTTAAAAACCAGTGAGGAATCACACTGACACATCTGTTTATTGCCCATCAATAACCCACATTTTATTTTGAAAACCGGAAGATGGTCCACGCTGTAGCATCCTAGCGCTGACTTTCTCAACCACCTCCGTGTATTTGCCGTAAAGTCTGTAATACGGGAGCACTTGAAATGTTGGAGCGGCTGGCTTGACTTCGCAAAAAGGAGAGTCAGCTGGCTTGACCGCGGAAAAAGGAGAGTCAGCTGGCTTGACCGCAGTGATGAAGCGAATGTGCGTGACAGACGGTTAGTGTTTTTAATGTTCACTTCCCTCTGTTATTCTTGTGTATCTTTGTTTTACTCTTAAACCTTCTCCTTCAAATTTCTTAATTTGACATCTTATTATAACTCCTAATGTCTAACATTACGGGTCAGTTTTCCCGCAGTAATGTGTGATTTCAACACCACGGACAGCACACGATCCCAAACACAGAAAATGCACATTCTAAAACATTTGATGGAAAAAAAAAAAGCTTAACATAGTTTAATCTCTGAAAAGAGCATCAATAATCACCAAATTATGCGGGGACATCTCTAATGCTGGGATAGGCTCCGGCGCCTCCGCGACTGTCTGGAGGATAAAGCTGTTCAGAAAATAAATGAATGAATGAATGAATGAATGAATGAATCAAACAACACTCTCAGATTAAACTATGTTAAGTTTTTTGCAGAGGTGAAAGTGGACATGACTCCAGATTTCCACATGAATTTTGGTGGTAATTGATCACTGTTCTGGGGCATTAAATTACATTAATCTCTTTTTTTTATGTTAAGTGCTGTAGAATGTCCCTCTTCTTCTGCTGCTGTCAGACTCAAACAGCCAAAACAACTGCTGGATCTTCCTCTTGTTCATCTTGTAGCTTCAGTCTTGTGTACGTTATTACCATCTTGAATGCAATGATCACAACATGGGATGGAGTATACAACCACTGTTTATATACCGATCTAAATATTCTGAAACATCGTAAGATCTTCCTACCATCAACTTGAGAATGCCGTGAGTTTCACGTAGGGCTGACGTACATTGACCTTACAACACAATAATTTGTGAAGTGACTGTAGATCTGATGTAGGAAGGTCCAAGGCACCCTTACGAAGACCGTGACAACAGTACGGTGTTCATACGACACAAAATTACGTTATTTTCTCAAGTTGCAGCCATGCAGACTTCATAAGACAGACGTAGGAAACTTTTGGGTGGTCCAATTTTTTTTCTCTCTTTTGTGTAGATTTGAACCTGGTATTAAGATATGACTATTGATTTAATATTTACATAAAAATTTCAGCTATATAAAACAATATTTAGAGGTTGTACAAAGCATTCAAAGATCACTTGCATTCATCTCACTTATGTGGTGGCGTGTGCAGCTGCTTTCTGCAGCATACAACCTGTGCTGTGCACATGTTTAATGCAAAATTACAACAAAATGTAAGTTATTTATTCAAGCAAAATAATTATACAGATTCAAATGGTATCTGCAAATTTAAAAATTTTCTATGTACATTCAGAAGCCATGTTTCTGCATCATAACTGCAAGCAGCTTCTGTTTTTGGCAGAAGGCTTTCCAGCCTTCTGCCAAAAACAATGAACTTCTCCTACAGTAATACGTGCACTTTCCTTGAGAGTCTTTTTTGTGTTCTTTATCACTATAGAAGAACACTGAAAATGTTTCATGAAGTGATGGAAGTTTGCTTTGATGAAATATTCTTTCCAAACAACCAGATTTCAGATTTTGATTTTGTCTTTGGTTTATCTGCAGTTTGAATGCGGGAGTTGCCTCTGCATGCCATGTCTGAAGTTTCCTGAAAATAAGGATATTAATATAAAAACATGCAATGTAATGGTGTGGCTGTGGCTCAGGAGGTAGAGCGGGTCATCCAATATCCAAAGGTGGTGGTTCGAATCCCACTCTGTCCTAGTCATGTGTCGTTGTGTCCTAGGGCAAGACATTTGTTTGGCACAAATCGGCAGATACACCTCCATCAGTCTGCCCCAGGGCTGCTGTGGATACAAATGTAGTTTACCACCACCAGAGTGTATAAAGCTAAACATAGTAACCTATGTCAAATGTATCATAACTTCAACCATAAATACAATAAACAAATAAAAGTAATAAAATAAACAAGTAAATAAATACATCAGATAGATTCAGCTTATAATGGTTGAACCCATTTGTTAGTAATTTTACCCAAATCTAGTGATGCACAATAAACAAAATATCTGTATAACACACCTGTATCCATACCATATAGACTCAATTGTTTTCTAAATAATTAACAAAAAAACAACAAACAAGCTTTATAGAATGCATAAAACTGTTAAAAACAATGTTAATGGCTGGTACCAAGTAAAAAGAATTACAAATACTAACAAGTCACCAGCATAATGAGCATATAATGACAAAATGGCATGACAAGACATCAATTTCGAGAAACTTCATGCACCTTGTGCAACCTCTAAATCTACTTAGAATTGTATCAAATTTTGCACATGTGATTTCCTAATGCAGTGTTCAAATCAGTGAAAATTGAACATTTATGTTTTTTGTATGTTCTCTTGGACCACCATACTTACCATGTTCGTCACAAGCTGGGCAGCACATTAGCCAAAGTGCTAGCAGAGTCCCCGACTAACGTATGCTTCATGTTAATGTGGTATTTTAAGCTGGAAGTTCTTCGGTGAAAAGAAAACTCCTTCCTGCCGAGTGTGCATAATACTTTATGTTGGTCGACTGTTTCATCTTGGGTTTTTTTGTACTCAAATTTCCCATCCAGAGGGCCAACGTGCTGTTTAGCATCTTCCACCTTTATTGGTTGGTTCTGCTGCCTGTCACTACTGGATCAACTGCCTATTTGCGCATCGCAATGCTAACTCTACTTGGACAAACTGCGTGAAATGTGTTGCCACAGATGTTCAGAGTCATTCTGTGCTGCATATGGGTTAATTGTGTTAAACTTTTTAATTAGATTAATCATGATGATGGATTAATCCATGTTAATGGATTAATTTTGACAGCCCTATTAAATATATATCCTCTATATATTTTAAATATGATTTACTTCTCATGAGCCCTTTTCCTCTCAATTTCAAATTTTCCCCCTATTTTTATTTGGAAAAATAAAGTGAGATCATATGCTATATTACACACATATCACCAAACCTCCTATAAATATATGACACATAAACCAGAGAGAAACATATCATGTTAACAATGTAAAAATATAAAAATACCACAGTCATGTAACTTATAGAACAATAAATGGATGTCAGTCATTACTTGCTGCTTTTGTATATTTCTATGGTTTGATAACAATTGTGTTTAGTTACTCAATCCATCAGTGCAACTGAGACACTTTGTAGAGTGGGTGAACATAATATAAAAATATAGTTTGTAAAAGGTCTCCAGAAAATGCACTTTTGGGCACTGTATGGAGAGATCAGTATGATTTCAGACTAGATTAATAAGGGGGGGGGGGGGGGGGGGGGGGGGTTGTGTAAAGATGCATCCAAAAGAATCTTGGCCAATAGTGTCTGCTTACAGAGACAACTATGAAATACTGAGAAGAAAACGCACAACCACCACAGAACTATATGCATTAGATCCACTGCTCCAACGCTAACATTAATATCACCTTTACTGTAGAAGGCAATAGAGCACAAGTCAGCACAGAGACAACTGTATCCACAATCATTGCCCTAATGTTTTTGTTCATGCTGAAACAATGGAAAACACAGACAAAAAGAAAATGAATCAACAATTTGTTCACGTTACTGATTGACATTTGTTCAGGTTACAGTTAATGAACGTGTCTAGTCAGGGCCGTTTTAAGATGGCAAGAAAGGCAAGAAAGTAAAGTGAGGCCCCTAATACATGAAGATGTGGTGGTCGAATCACCAAAGAAGAAAAATAGAATCCAGATGCGATTTCCTGTTTTCTGGTGCATTTAATGAGTCATGAATTACTCTGTATTATGCTACACAGAGTATCCACTAGAGTGTAGTAAAGGACACAGTGTCTTCAATTAGGCATTGTTGATGGGAATGACACAATTTGGTTATATTAATGTTTTTTTTTGTTAACAAGTCAAAAACATGGTAAAACAGTATTATTATTATTATTATTATTATTATTATTATTATTATTATTATCATCCTTAAAAAGAACTATACATGCCAAGACTTTTTGGAACAAAGTGCACCAAAATGTAACGTCAGACCTCATCGGCAAAACTACCTGAGCACATGGTGCAAAGTGTTGTGATGTGTTGATGGGCAAGTGTAGGAAATATAGATAATTACAGAGCTTAAAATGTAGGATTGTGATTACATGGTTCACAGACATGGTTCACAGACACCGCCATTCATTTTTTTTTATGTTGTATTTGAATACTCTGGATGTTTGATGATTTTGAGAAGTGTTGTAATTTCCTAATTATTCTAATTGTTCCTGAACGCCTCATGTATTGTTTACGTGTGCCTGCCTTGGACGTGAGGAGAACTCAGTTCTGCAGTGAGGGCACAGAGCTCATGTGAGGGACTCTAACAACTGTTGGCTTGAAAATAAAAACTTTTGCTGCAAGCCTACTCTAGTCCTCTTCTGTGTCTAAACCAGCTGCAACAAGGACAAACGATGAGATGGACAAACGCAATGGAAAAGGGACATTTTTCTCCTAATGAGATGGCGAGATCACCAAAGGAAATTGCTAGCTAACCAAAAATGTCCATTGAACTTGTTGGATTATTTGGCCAAACTGGATGTGATTCATTGGACCAGACGATTTTGTTTGGAGTAAAGTTCTCTCCGTGACCACAGCAGGGGGCAGACAACTGTCAAGAGTAAGTGAAAACACTTCAGTAGGCTTAGCTTTGGCTTTTCATGAGAAAATACTTTTAATGCCGTCGCACTTCAGTCCTCCACATCAAAATTATTTAGCTCAAAAGAAGTTTTGGAACACTGTACAACAGTAGAAAAGGGCGATCGAGAAGTTATGTTTATTCTATACTTAAATTCTTCAAACAGAACAAAGTTGTGTTGTGTGTATATGATTAGTTATTGAACTGAATCCTCACCCTCTCATGCTAACATCTATCTTTTTGTTTGGTCACTGATGTGAGGGCTTTTGTTTGCACAGTTTAAAACATATCACACAGTTGTGGCCTATTTGGAGAAAACAATGGCTCACTTAATACTT
This sequence comes from Sphaeramia orbicularis, assembly GCF_902148855.1. Lineage (NCBI taxonomy): Eukaryota > Metazoa > Chordata > Actinopteri > Kurtiformes > Apogonidae > Sphaeramia > Sphaeramia orbicularis. The sequence goes on along the minus strand of NC_043969.1, from coordinate 6,637,813 downwards.
ACCGCTGTGTCTTTCTTTTTTTGTCTTTTTGCAAACCCTGAAGGGTAGGAGCGCTTCATCATTGATGTTATTTTTAAATGCTCGCGCCATGCTCAGTGTGGACAGCCCATTTGTTCCTCCACTGACAGCAAGTGGGGGATGTGATGGGGGGTGCGCGAGGGCAGATGTCATTTCTACATTACCCTCATAGCATTTGTCATTGCGTAGGGGGAATCCCTCTGGTCTGGGGGGCCCCAGTCACAAAACAGTACAGGAGAGGGTTAGCGCTGCCTCACTGTGGAGGTTTGTTTACAATGGATGGTTTTTAATAAGTTGTACAGATAAATGACCATGCGGCCATCAGGGGCCCTTTTCAGCGAGGGGCCTTAGGCAGCTGCCTACCTTGCCTACGTCATCCTGGCGGCTCTGTGTCTAGTTATCATTTGGTGTTCAAGTTAACTAAGGTGTTTATTTATACATTAATAATAATTTATAAACATATTATAATTATTAGTTAATAAATAATAAAAATTAATAAGCATTTTATTAATACAGCAATGATTAATAAGTTAACAAATGTCTTGCTAACATTTATTAAAAATTTACTTGTTAATGATTACATGTTTTCAATAAGTGATATTGATTTTCCCCTTCCAGTTTCAAACTCATGACTTGATACAGAGGTTTTATCTTCATGTAGATGAGCATGATTTATGCCTAACAGTCATAATGCTCTTTGTGACTTACTGTAAATCTGATAACATGAGTTCATTAAATAAGAATTCATACATGTAGTGAATAAGTATTATTTTCATCACAATGAACCAGTAATATATCCTTTCAAGAATTAGTTAAAGGATTAAAGAGATTTATCTGCAATTTAAACCTACACACTGAACATTATTGTCCCATCTTAGTTTTTGGTTTTAATAGAGAATATTCATGTCTTACATCCACATTAGCCTGCTCACATCTCCCGTGCAAACACACTCTTAACCTTGCTGCTTTGCTTCCTTTGTCAAATCCTTCTCTACCCCGTTGTCTCTGCAGTTCCTCCTCTCACTCTCATTATCTTTCCAGCCTCTGGCTCTAATGGTATTTTGTTAAGATAAAGGCTTTAACAGGTCAAGGAGGAAGATGCAACTCGTAGTGGTAAATTGGTGAACAGAGCCACACACAGACTTAATAAAGCCATTTTTCATTTAGACTTTTATTCTGTTGTGGGTTTGGTGGCAGGACAAGGCAGACATGCCGACTGCTGAAGACCACCAACCTCCGCCCTGTAACCGGACCCCAACAGAGCAAACATTCCACACCAGATAGCAAGAGTGTCTGTGTGTGCACTCGGCAGATTCATTCACATACTTTAACATTCCACACTATTGCCTACTGTCAACAATGCATGTGTGTGTGTGTGTGCGCGTGTGTGTGTGCGTGTGTGTGTGTGTGTGTGTGACACGATGAAAACTGGGAGATGAGGAGGGGTCTTCATATGGTGATTTACTGTAAAGTTTTCCCCCATCTCCATCATTCTCTGTTGGACACACACTTTATGTGAGTCTGCTAGGAGCAGTGTAAGAGACAGATGGCAAAAAAACACTGTAGAGATCTGATGTCATGAAATTGGCATCATCACTCATCCAAACTTCTTCAAAATGGAGAGTGGCAGAGTCAGAATTCACAACAGACTAACACAATACTTGCACGTTGTTAATCTTGTAGGAATCCAGTAAAGTGAGTTAGTGGGTAGTGTCAGTTCAGAGTGTATTTGTCCACTAAAACCAACCTATATTCTCTTGCTGCAACTTCCGAGGCACTGAGCTGTCATTCACAAAATACTCTAAATAATTAGACACTGACGATACGCCATGCCCAGATGTGTGTTGGAACTGCAAACAAAAAGTCAGGAAAAAAAATCTGATCAGTAAGAAAAAAAAACAGCAGAAGTAAGACAAAATGACAATGTACATTTACACGGTTGTATGTATATTTTGTATTTGTTCCAAGGTTACTTTTCTGCTTCAGTGGAACTTGTTCTGTTCCATATTTATAATTTAGTTTTTTAAGAAGTTGTGTTTCATTATTTTGGCTTCAATCTGATCCTGGGTAACAAGATAATTTACATTACTGGGAAGGACATTTTCCCACCAGCACTTCAATGCAACATATTGTTGTAAATCAAAAATAAAGACTTTTTGAGAAGTATGGAATCATAAGCCCCTTTTGCACAGCACTTCTGTTGCGGGAATATTTCACCTTTATTCCGGAATGACGTCTGTGTAAACAAAATGGTGGGATAATTTGTCCCACTTCTGTCACGGCTCTGTAATGCCTCTGGAGCAGAGCCCTATAAAGAGAGTTACAACACACTTTGATGTCGCCGCTCTAGTGATCACGTGGTTCATGTAAGCCTGAATAGGTCCAAACAGACTAAGTTATTCAATGAGACAAACAGCAGTGAGCATGATAAATCTCAAAATAAACCACACACAACCGTTGTATGTCATATTAAAGAAATCACATTTTCACTACTTGAGCTGTCATAATCAGTGCCACCTCTATTGATACATACATGACACATATGTGAGTTGGCATCAGAATAACGTAATCATGACAAATTAATTAAATTTAAGGTAAGCACAACTACAACAGGAGACACATTTATGGGCAGATACAATGTTTAATTTTATGTATAATACATGTCTTTCTGATCTCACTGGTTCTATGGCTGAATGGAAATGTTTCTGGAAACAGGAGAATAGGGTTTAATTCTGGTTGGTAACATGTGGTTATGTTTACTCCACTTTGCAGTTTCTTTTGTCTTTTTTTTTTTTTTTTTGCTTTTTGCATTTATTTGCATTTTGCTTACATTTGCATTTCTTTCCTTCTTACAAAAGTTAACAGGTTCCTCCTTGGCTCATCTTTGGTCCCATCTCTCCTCAAAGTTTAATGCAAATCTGTGTTTTTCATAAACCTGCCAACAGACTAACAATGAAGGTATAAAGATGTTCATAGTTTTTCAGTACCTATGACATAAAAATCTAATAAAGACTTATTGTATTATAAAGAAATGATTCCTCACAGTGATTTCAGAACCCTGAAAGTCCCTCAATGACCCCTGTGTGGTCCATGAGCCCCACTTTGAAGAGCACTGTTTTCCTGTAACACTGAGTCACCACTTACTGTATAATGACTTGCATTAATCAGAATCTTATAAAATAAAAACCTCCAGCTGTCATCCCTACAATAGTTCTCCATTTTTTTCTCTCTGCACTGCCTCCCACAACTCAAGCTGATCGGTTTCATTGTTTTGATAATGACCAAATATGTTTTCCTTCTCGGCCACTGCCTCCCTCTGTGCAGAGCTGACGTGTAAATGTCCAAAATGATTATTGTGATGACTAAGTGGAAGAGAGGTTACACTCATATTCAAGTCTCATCTGTTTCTCAACATAGAAGAGTGTTTTTTTCATTTTTCCTCTGTGTAGCATGTCTGACAGAGAGTAGATTAGGTCATTGAGTGAACTGGAATACATTTGAGGTTTACAATATATAGGGCATGTACAAACTAAATATATCACAGCTGTTAAAAAACATTTGCAAAACATAAAGAGCAAGAAGTCAGTAAGTTATTTGCTCACTAGTGCCTCACGACAGTGGGATGGTGAGAACACCAAGCATTGCAAAGACAAAAATCCTTCATGTATTGTTTAACAACTTCTGAGGATTGGTCAAGTCTGTTATTTCCAGTGGGAGTCAGCCTGTCTGATCCTGAATCAAGAACTGTGTTGAGGTCCCCTCCGATAATGAGTATACAATCTGAGTAATCATATGCTGCACTTCCACGACATGATACCAGGTCGACTTGACTTGGCTCTGCTTTTTCGCATTTCCATTTCGTAAAAGGACCTGGAATCTGGTACCCAGGACTACTTTCTTGGTATCTACTACACCGAGGTTCCAAAATGGGGGAACCAATACTAAAACGTGACGTGTGAACACTGCAGACCACTGACTGGTCAAAGAGTTGTCTCTGCGTCATTGCGTTATCAATGTGCGACCTGCCATTTAAAAAAAAAAAAAAGATTTGAAGGTTTACAGTAAATATACCGGTAGGTTAACCTATATGATGGCAGCCCACAAAATTACACTGTGGTCAGTCGAGGAGGTTCAGACATTTCTGTCCTTGGTGGCCAACGAAAAAAATTCAGTGTGAGTTTGAACGGGGAACACGCAACAAGCAAGTTTATCAGCAACTCTTTTTTTTTTTTTTTTTTTTTTTAATGGGCTCAGCTGGCTGATAGGCAGCTGTCTGTACCGATAAGGCAGCAGCCGACACCAACTGTACTCCCAGTCACCATTGCCCATTTTTCTAACACCTTTGCTTGTGTATCCTCTTTTATTTGGACATTTTACCAGGGAGCATCTCACACTACTTTTTTTTTTTTTCTTACTTGGCTTGTCCAGCGTCCTAACAGCAGCAAGGTAGTCTGGTTCCTTTTGGTGCTGAACAAATTTGCTTTGCCAAGGGTAACTTCACAAAGTATATGAAGCGCCCTTTGATATTCTTCTGTGTTTATTATGAGTTTAGTTGAACCACATTTCGATGCCGGACCTGACATGGAGGGTGGGGGTGGGGGGGGATAGAAGAAGGGGAGAGAACAACAGAAAAGAAGGTGGCGAAGACCCTCTCAACAATACAAACAGCAACAACCATGGAGACAATTATAATGGTGACAATAACTACAACCAGAACTGAGTAAACTGGGCAGAAGAAAGAGAAAAAACAAAACAAAACAGACAAAACTCCAAAAAAAAACAAAAAAAAAACAAAAAAAAAAACAAAACAAAACACAACAATGAGATACATAAGACCTATGAAATGAAGAATATAAGAAAGCATGAACAAAATATCATATACCACATTCGCACAAATAATACCTAGAACAAATAATACCTGTAACAAATCCACACATCAGTTGTTCACATTCATCTGCTGTGACAGAGTGAACAAGGCAAAGAGACTGAGGTGAAGAACACAGGCATGCAACCACAACCGCACTCCCTCCAAGGATCAGGGACTGACCAAGAGGGCCCCAAGGCCCGGCCATCCAGCAGACACTGCAGGGAGGGGGGATCCAGCCCCCCCCCCCCTCCAAGAGGCAACAGTGTGCCCGCCCCGAAGATGGTCGAGGGAGGCCCCTGCCAGAGGCCCCACAGCAGCTGAGCACAGGCCCCAGGAGGCCAGGGACGCCAGCCGCCACCCCCCCGCCAGGGGTCGGCCACCCAGGGGCAGGCAAGGCGCCCGTCCCCGAGCCCCACAAGCCCAGGAGCCACCCGTCTCCCCGGGCAGGGGTCCCACCCAGCACACTGGGTAGCCAGGCCGGCCCAGACTGCCACCCGTTGCAGGCCAGTGCGCACCCCGATGCCACAGCCAAGCGCCCTGGGGGCCCGGAGGCCCACCTCCCCATCCCACCAAGCCCAACCCCCAAACCCCACACACACCCCAGTCCCCCACTCACCCACACAAGCATATGCACACACACCCACTGACTCCCAGACATACACACCACCCATCTCACATGTTCGACCATTCATACACACACACACACACAGACACACACACACACACACACACAAACACCTCCACCCATGCCCATACTCCCACCTACCCACATGCACGCCCACACGTACACATCTACATGTACACACATACCCACACATGTACCCACACCCATCAACAGCCCCTCACACACACCTGCACACACCAGACATGCGTATCTGGAGTGCCGCCCCCCCCCAGCAGTGAGCAGCACCGCTGTGAGTCCCCCAAGGCGCGGCACCCGAGCGCAGCCCCAGCACCAACCGCAGCCTAGAGCGGCCACACCAGCCGCCAGGAACCCCACCGCGGTCCACCACCCCGCCAGCAACTGCCACACCCCCGATGCCCGCATACACACATCTTTCCCGGTCCAAACATGACCTGCGGCGGGCAAGAGAGCGGCTGGCTTGTTTTTTGACCTCCCTCTGTTTGCCCCTAGTTGGGATTCCGTTGGGGTTTTCCCGGCTCGGCTTTGCTGGTCTTCAGCCATTACCACCCGCAGCCCAGATGTTTATCCTCGGACTCAGTGGCTTCACAGAAATAATATTCTCTCTGTGTTGTGTTTTTTCACTTGTTAAAGTGTTTAATAAAAACACTCAACTTTACTTGTACTCTGTGGTCTTGCTTTTGGGTTCAGCCTTTGTACTTAGGTCGTTACAGTAGGACTTGTATGAAAAGAGAGCTTACATTACTTATAAACTAAACATAAAACATGAGGCGCCAGGCACAAGAAGTCCCGCCCCATGCACATATTTCGCCCTTTATAAGTAATGGGAAGATTTAAGAAGAAAAAATCATAAAAAGTTTGAACTTTGACCTACTTTTCCTAAAATGTAATCACATCTATTCTGGGTCACTTGCAATCTATAAACCCAATTTGGTATGAATTGAACCAACAGTTTTGCTGCTTAAGTGTTAACAAACAAACAAAGAAAACAAACCAAACACATATACCGTACCTGCCCCTTCAGTGGGCAAGATAATAACATATGTAACCCAGCATGAGTCGGCAGTTAAAAACCTATATTCACATTTAATAGAGGGGCGACAACACCTGATATTCTCAGCTAAATATAATTATGGAAGGATAAAAATCACAGCACGTCTGATTTGTTGATAAAGTGGTTGAAATTGATACTACAGTTCTTTTTTGTTCTGGTCAAATAATATAAATATTCTCTGCCACCTCAGATTACAATGACTTGTAATAGTTGTTTTAAAGCTGTAAAGCCATAGCTGCTTCTGAATTTTGTTCTAGACAACATGTGGGTGACTGAAGAGGGCTCTCTTGAAGGCACCCCGTGTGTACCAGCTGCAGTGTCAACACCAGCAACAAATGAAGAAAATTCAGCACCGGCACAGACACCACCACTGGCACGGGCACACTTGAGTGCCATGACACCACAGAGCATGGGTATGATGAAAGCGGTACACACAAATCAGCAAAGAATAGGAGGCTACTGTATAATGTATTCTTTGTAGTAAAATTAAGAAAAGTGAATTGTCTCAAGCTCCAAATTTAGATCTTTACCAAAAAAGAATTGATAAATGTGCTTTGGTTAACCACCTTTGCTTTTTCTTCATTATTGTTCTGACAAGAGAAAACGTGAACAGGACCATCTTGCAGTCCTGCGGGAGATGCAGGCAGCAGATGTGGAGCAACAAGAGTTGAACTGGGCATTGTGAGAATGGCAGTTCCGGGTGGCTCTTGCTAATGCTGCTCAAGCAAAGGAACAGGAAGCAGCCTTAAGGAGGGAGGAGATGGCAGCAACGGCAGCTTTCAACCAGGTCTTTCTGGGTACACTGAGCCAGTTGGTACAGGCTTTGAGTGGCCGGTATGACCCAGCTCCTCCACCCCTGGACTAGACCTAGTAAGAACTAGTTTGCTGTTTTGCACTTTTTTTTGTAAAGTTTGCTGTTTTGCACTGATTTCTTTTATGTTTGTTCTAATTATGTATATAGTTTGCTTTATTTGCCCATTTGTTTGTTTATTAAACTACTTAACTTTACAAACATTGTCATTATGGTTTCCTGTTTCAAGGGCTTTAATTTACCAAACCTTGACACTTAAAAACTGTTGACAAAAACAAAGGGGGCACATATGTATAAAGATAGTTCAACATTTATTATGATCACACAATAGAAGGTTAACAGGAAAAACACATTTACTGTTGTGCATCACATGAGGCTAATCCCCAGGCTGCTATACTATGAGCTAGCCTGAATAATTAAATCACCATTAAAGGCAGCTATGAAAAACAATATAAGCGTAGTACAAACAATAAACGTCATGTCATTTACTTATTTAGCTAATCAAGTAGCGCATAAGACCCTCTTGGACATCCCTGGCTTCCTTCTCTACACCCTGTGACACTGCCACAACAGGCTCTGCTGCATTCCATTCATTGTCATATGTCTCACCATGATTCCTGCAGAGGTTATGCATAGCACAACAGGTTAGCGTCATAGATTTTACCCAGTTGGACATCATAGTCATTTCTTTTCATGCAGCAATGCCACCTTTCCTTCAGTCTACCAAAGGCATTTTCAACCATTACCCATGCTCTGCAGATTTTCTTGTTGTAGATCTGCTATTCTGCTGTCAGCCATCCAATGTCAGGGAATGGTTTTAAGAGTCAGTTCTGCACGGGGTAGGCAGAGTCTCCCAGGATGAAGTAGCCATCATTCACCCCACCAGTATTCTTTGTGTGTGCTGGAAAGAGGTTGCTTCTGCTGGCCAACTCACACAGAGTGGATAGTCTCAAGACAGAGCATCATGCAAGCTCCCAGGAAGTCCTGCAGACACATTCCAGAAGAGTCCCTTTCCATCTACAACACAATGAAGGATGATGGAGTGCCAACCTTTACATTTGAAATAATCACAGTGGTACTCCTGTGAGGCCAGGATGGGTATGTGTGATCCATCAATAGCACCTATACACTGCGGGAGCTTCCACCTATTCTCACTGTAGGCAGCCATTTCTTCAAACTTCTCTTGGTCTGGAAAACAAATTTGTTGTGGTACCAACAACGGCTCTGCAGCAGCACATAGCTCTTGTACACACTGGTACACAGTCATTCTGCTCATGCCTAAAAGATGGCCAACACTTCTGTATTCAGAGCTGGTTGCGAGCTTCCACAGTGCAACTCTCTTCTTCAAACGTACACACTCACGGAATGTTGTGTCTTGTCTCCCCATCACTGGGCACATTTTGTTGCAGAGGTAGATAACTGTCTCCTCAGACATCTTGAGGTTCTGCAGCCACTGAAGGGAAGTGAAGCCGGGAACAATGACATCCACCACTCGATAGCATGGTTAAATGTCCAAACAGATGGTCTATGGTAGCAACTTTGCAAAGAGTGAAAGATCTAAGAAAAAAAAAAGGGCTTACAGACTTTATAAACATGTCCACTGAAAATCAAGCAAATCTGATATAATCTCTGTACAATGATAAAGACCTTTTTAACTGTGAAAATTGCATAAACCTAATCAAGATTTGTGTTTGGGCAACACTCCCTATAACAGGTGAAACATCAAAATTAATTGATTCAAGGACACATCAAAGTGAAATTATTTACTTTACTGATTACCTATCTGAAAACACTCGTCTACAATTTTTTTATTTAGAAAATATCTGATTCAGAGATTAAAATGTGCTAAATGTTACATATTTTAATCACATTAATTGGAAAACAAATGGCAAAAGTGTTGGTTTGCCGATGTTTTAAAGATATGTAATGAAGTGTTATTACACATACATATTAGTTTATGTTCATTTATACAATAAATTTATAAATGTTCCACTAGCTATAACCTGGAAAGTGACTGTATTGTAATGTGCAGACGGTGTTTTGAAGTACATCTGGTAGCGCTGACACTAATATTCCTTGTGAGTAAAACCTATTCTGATTAATTTCCGAGTTTCACATTTTGACACAAGACTGTATCTTGGAAACTTCAGCCAACCAGTAATTTTCTTTGTCAGTGACTCACCCGCGATAAAATTTCACTACTTTTTAGAAGCATTTTACTTGTAGACCAGTGTAATCTATCCTACTGTGAACACACAACTTCTTTCAGTGGCCTCCATAGACTGTACATAGGGTAACGGTATAATATGCTACAACATATGCACAACAATATATCTCACTAACCCACTAAACAAGCTTCTAGCTGCACCTCTCAGGTTATCTTACCCTCTTGCGTTGCCGGGCAACCCAACTCGTTTCATTGTCTGAGCTCTGTAGGATTTCCCAAATTCTCCTATACTTTTCCTCAGTATTTTGTCTCGCCACCTCCAGCCTCTTCTGGAACAACACTTTCCTCTTGACTGTGACAAACAGCCACATACCAAGGATAAAAATTATCATCCAATTGACATCCTCCATTGTGTGCATTGCGTTGTTGTTGTTCTTCTTCTTCTTCCTCTTTATGTTTACCACCAGCTGTGTCACATTGTAGATGACATCACAGAAGTTACGTGCTGCGCCGCTATGACGACCAGGTACTCTAAAATCGGTAGTATTTTGTAATGGAAACGGTCTCCAGGACTAGTACCAGGTACCTGAGTCAAGTTCCGCAGAGTCGAGTTGAGCCGGTACCTGTAATGGGACTAGTACAAAGGCTGAACCCAAATGCAAGACCAGAACGCAGATGACCAATTGAGAGTGTTTATTAAACACAGTCAAAGTAGGAAAAACACAGCACAGAATAGTTAACACGTCAGTGAAGGCGTGTGATTCAGGACTCTTCGTCCGGGCTGTGAGCGGGGAATATGGATGGTCAGCACGGCCGAGCCGGAGGATTCCCGACAGCACCCCGACCAGGGCAAAACAGAGGATAGTCAAAAAACAAGCCAGGTCATACACAGGAGGGCAATTCAGGAGGCAACGGGACATGAGGGATAGGCTACTCACGGTCAAAGTCCAGGCGAGGGTCAAAACACAAGGTAACATGTTGGAGGCTGAGGTAATCAGGGAACAGGCAGAATCAGAAGTCGGATGAACGAACCAGGTCAGAACCAAAACGAGCAGGCAGACGAGGAACAGGCAGAATCGGTGGTCGGAAGGCAAAATGGGTCAAAACAGGCAGACAGACTGACAGGGATCCAAAAACGCTGGTAAGTGAGCACACAAAGGTAGAACACAAACTGGGAGAGAAACAGGGAAAGACACAGGGTTTAAATACACAAGAGGGCGGGAAGACAATTGGACACAGGTGGAGACAATCAGGGAGGAGTCAGGTAATCAGCACAGGTGGACACAATCAGGGAAGGGAAGTAAAGACACCAGACATGACACATGAGGGAAACTTAACAAAATAAAACAGGAAATGACAGACAACATAAAAGACAGACAAATCCAGACACAGTCTGGAAGCCGACATGACAGTACCATGTTGTGGAAACGCAGCAATAGAGTGATGTGAAAAAGGAGTGAAAAAAGGAGGGGTCATCAACATTTGGTCCAAATATGTTTGCAATGCATAACTTAACATTTTGAATAGATAATTTAACTCTAATAAATCTGCCCTCTGGATCTGTGATTGTGCTGTCACTGTCAAAGTTTAGTCTTCTGCTATTAAGAATTGCTACCCGTCTCTGCCTTCAGTTGAAACAGGCTGAGTATACATGGGAAAATTGTGTTGTAGGAAGTGCATCTATAACTGTTTGATAAATGAGTTTCCTGTAGTAAGACAACAGCTGCAGCTGATTGAAAATTTTGGATTCTCTTTACCCTGGTACCAGTCCCATGTACATTACAGGAAACAAACTTCAGTGTGCTCATGGCCTGACTGGTGTTAGTGCTATATGATGCATACAGATCTGTTTCGTTCCCACATGTGTTAAGTGTGTGTGTGTTGTGTGGATTGTGTGTGGATCGCAGTGGGAGCAGTAGTTTCTCATTGTCGTATTAAAAAGTTAGTATGGCTGCTGTTCAAATTGCAAGAGCAACTTGAGGCCTCCATGAGAAAATGACGTGATTTTGTGTCATACGAAGGCTGTACAGTTGTCACGTTCTTCGTAAGGGTGCCTTGGGACCTTCCTACATCATACCTATGGCCACTTCATGAATTGTTTTGTTGTAAGGTGGCCATACTGCACCCCTATGTGCAACTCACAGCACTCTCAAGTCGATGGTAGGAACAATCTTACGCTTTTTCAGAATATTTAGATTGGTATATTGACAGTGGCCATTGTAATAGAATTTTAACTTCTTTATCTGATTCCCTTCTTTGTTCCCGTATCCTTTCCTGAATACCCTTCTCCATTGCATGCTAACTTTCCAGAATACCCCCCACTGCATGCTAATTTTCCCATATTCTTACCCAAATGCCCCTACTGTGTGTGTAAATTTTCTTTCAAGGTAACAAAAGGTGACTGATTGTTAAAGCCCTGAGTTCATCATTCAATCAAAAGGCCCTTTGAGGAGACTGGAGGTGTCACTTGCAAATGCGATTCACCCTATAAAAGGTGGATCTTGTGAGAAGCTCTTTGTCTTTTCTTCACAATCGCCGCTCATGTGCAGAACTGACCTTTCTTGACAAAGAAATAAAATATTGTTGGCTGGCAGATGTCTCTATTTCATTATTCACCAGCAGCAGAGAAAAAGTTCCATAACAGTTTGGTGTCAGAAGTGGGATTCCTCGAATGATCATCTGGGTATTACAGCGGACAGTGAACAGACCATCCTGGAACAGAAAAGCTTTCCAGCCTCCTACCTCAAATCCTCTTCTGAGAAGGGAGGACTGACCGCTGACGCCCCAGATCATCACCGCTGGGATTCTAAGAACTCAATTCAGCAAAATTCATCTGGTGAGCACTGAAATATTAACAATCTAGCATTTATTTGTTCAGCAAAATTGGGTTTAAATTTGACATATTTCCATTTCCCATAATATCCACAGTAGAAGTGTACTAGTCGGGGACTAGGTCAAAATCTGGGATTTTGTTGCTTTTTACTGCTTGTGGTGAGACGAAGCAGTCCTTACAGAGATGTCTGCATTGTATAGTAGCTGTGCACGGCAGGATGGGGTGTATGGGCTCCGTTGAAGTTGGACCTCCAGAAGGGCCGATTGTGGATGTTATGGGAAGGAAATGTGGGGAAAACAGTCTTAAATATTTGAATGCCTGGACAGATAAGTTTGGATTCCCAGTAGTTGAAGTTGGACCTCCAGAAGGGCCGATTGTGGATGTTATGGGAAGGAAATGTGGGGAAAACGGTCTTAAATATTTGAATGTCTGGACAGATAAGTTTGGATTCCCAGTAGGGGGATCTTTCAGTTTATGGAAAATACTAATATTAGAAGAAAAGTTGAAGGAGAAAGAATGTAAAATGAGAAGGAAAAAGAAAGTGTCTGTGAAACATTTGGAAATTATGGAAGAGCAAAAAGAGTGTTTGGGGATGTGGAAAAAGGAAGCAGAGGCACAAAGCAGAAAAATGATGCAGAAACAATTACCCTTTTCACGTGAAAAATTTGAGTTAAATGAAAAACAAATTTTACACACACAAAGAACATAAGACTCGCAGATTCCTTCTTCTTTGTATCCACAGTTGACCGCTTTGAAGCTGGATCCAGACCTCGACAGCAACCCACCGACTCATCCCTCAGCTCCACCACCATGCAATGCTGCATCACTCAACAAGAGAAATCAGACAGATGCCTTAACCATGTCTCAGGAAAATACCAACACAGAAGCAGTTGGACCTGACACATCTGCTCCTCCACAGAGCTCTGCAACCAACCAATCTTCTCCAATTGCACACAGACTGTCACCACACTCAGGACTTTGTTAGACAACAACGTTAGGCTGATGTAGTGATCCACTACATCATCATGTTACTGATTTAGATTCAGAATTGTACCTGATGACTTTCTACCAGGTACAATACAAATGTAATAATACAAAGTACACTTTATTTTACATCATCATTGAACTGACTTACTGAGCATTTTGAATTTACATTGTGTGAGGAAACATGGTGGAAATATAGAAATGGTCAATGTAAATCTTATACAAATCTGGGAGAACTTCTCAAACATCAGCCAGGCTTCTGTCTATTGCTGTTAGTGTCACCAAAGGTTTGTTCCAACACATTTGGCTTCATTTGCAACATGAAGAGTCAGAACCATATTAAGTGAGTGATTTTGTGAGTGATGGTCATTAGGCAATAAGTTGTATGTAATTAAAATGTTAATTATAGGTATGGTACAGGTATGTACAGTCCAACTGTACGGCTAAAGATGCCAAACTCAACCACATTCTTCCTACTCCTCTTTAATTTCTGTCTCATTATGTATTTACTAGTATATGTCTGAGGGGAGGGGGGTTAGGGTACACTCACACAGAACACTTACATTGCGCTCTCATATCCGCAAAACCCATCTAATCCACACACACATACACACACACACACACACACACACACACACACACTGGTTACAGGCTGTAAACATTTACAAGAGGGCTACGAGTTCACCCTCAGAGAACAGTGTACGTCACTATCACTTTAAACAGAACACAAATATGTCTGTGCTCCCTCAAAAACCCATAAACACACACCATCAAAGATGCAGACATCGCATGAGGAACACAGAGTCGGTGCAGACTGCCAAACCAATCTCCAACTTACATCAAAATGAATCTGGCTATAATTAGGTCAGCTTCACCACCACAGATCTACACATACTATATAATATATTAGAGACTGTTATATATGTAGCGAGAGGCAGATTGTCCCTCGGCAGCTCCTGTACCAGGTCCGCCCCGGTTTGCGCTAGCTTCCGCATTCCAGTCATTTAGACAGAGTATATAGATGCGGGCCGACAGGGCACAGGTAAGCTGCTGTTTTCTTTGTTTTACCCTATTGCTGATGTGACTGGTGCTGTGTTAAACCGGACACCCTGTAGACACCAGCCTGGGTCGCTGCAGTGGATGGACCTGTGTACCTGTTTCTTTGTTTTTCTTAGGAGCCCGGCCATTGCTGTTTTTATTTGGGTTTCATTATTAAGATTTGGGTCTAGCGTTTCCGTGTTGGTTCTTGTTTTCTTTGTTTGTTTGGGCTACGTATATGTTCCAGTGATTTATGTGGTTGGTTGGTCACCGTACAGTGCCCTTTTTTGTGTGTGTGTTGAACCCTTTTTCCTTTGAATGGTTTTAACCCGTGTTCCTTTTGCTGCAGGGTCTGGTCTGAGCGCAGTTGCCCAAGCCGGTGGAGGGTCCGGTGATAGAGTTCCTCGCTGCCGCCCCATCACTCCCCGTGTGTGGTATTTTGCATGTCCCCACTCACCTTTGCATGCTTTTGTTGTTCTCATAGTTTTCTTGTTTTGTGTGTGTGTTGCACGGAGCGTGTAGTGAGTACTCTGCCCCCATTTAATTCTGCCTCTCACCGTGTGCACCCATGGCCAGCCAGTCCCTAGCATTTTACATTACCGGAACCTTTTATTGTGTTGTGTTTTTTTGTGGTTTTATTCTTTTTACCATTTTTAGGGTTTAGTTTTTAATAAAGGTCATTTTGTTTAATGATATAAACATTTACTCCCCCTTGAACTGCCACCTTATCGTGATGGGGGAGTTTGAGCGCCTGAATGATCCCAGGAGCTATGTTGTCGGGGGCTTTATGTCCCTGGTAGGGTCTCCCAAGGCAAACAGGTCCTGGGTGACGGGCCAGACTAAGAGCAGTTCAGAAGCCCTTATGGAAAAGAAACATCGAAGGAAAGTGACGTTGCCCAGTATGGCGCAGCCAGTGCCCCACCCTGGAGCCAGGCCCGGGGTTGGGGCTCGAATGCGAGCGCCTGGTGGCTGGGCCTATGCCCACGGGGCCTGGCCAGGCCCAGCCCAAAGGAGCGACGTGGGCCCACCCTCCGGAGGACCCACCCTCCGGAGGACCCACCACCCATCGAGGGAGCTGTAGGGGCCGGGTGCAGTGTGGACTGGGTGGCAGTAGAAGGCAGGGGCCCCGACGACCCGATCCCCAGACACAGAGTCTCGCTCTTGGGACATGAATGTCACTTTGCTGGGGGGGGAGGAGCCGGAGCTTGTGTGGGAGGTTGAGAGATACCGTTGAGATATAGTCGGGCTCACCTCCACACACAGCTTGGGCTCTGGAATCCAACCCCTCGAGAGGGGCTGGACTCTCCACTTTTCTGGCGTTGTCCACGGTGAAAGGCGGCGGGCCAGTGTGGGCTTGCTTATAAGCCCTTCAGCTCAGCCGCCATGTGTTGGAGTTTTCCCCGGTGAACAAGAGGGTCGCGTCCCTGCGCCTTCGGGTCAGGGACAGGTGCCTCACTGTTGTCTCGGCCTATGGGCCGAACAGCAGTGCAGAGTACCCGGCCTTCTTGGAGTCCCTGGGAGGGGTGCTGGATGGTGCTCCGACTGGGGACTCCATTGTTCTCCTGGGTGACTACAATGCCCACGTGGGGAACGACAGTGAGACCTGGAGGGGGGTGATGGGGAGGAACGGCCTCCCCGATATGAACCCAAGTGGTGTCTTGTTTTTGGACTTCTGTGCTAGTCACAGTTTGTCTATAACAAACACCATGTTTGAACACAGGGATGTCCATAAGTGCACTTGGCACCAGGACACCCTAGGCCGGAGGTCGATGATTGACTTTGTAGTCGTGTCATCAGACCTCCGACCGCGTGTTTTGGACACTCGGGTGAAGAGAGGGGCAGAGCTGTCAACCGATCACCACCTGCTGGTGAGTTGGATCCACTGGCGAAGGAGGAAACTGGACCGACTCGGCAGGCCCAAATGTGTTGTGAGGGTCTGTTGGGAACGTCTGGCAGAGCCCGATGTCAGCGTGGTTTTCAACTCCCACCTCCGGGAGAGCTTCTCCCAGATCCCGGGGGAGGCTGGGGACATTGAGTCTGGGTGGACCATGTTCTCCACCTCCATTGTCAAAGAGGCTGCTTGGAGCTGTGGTTGCAAGGTCTCTGGTGCCTGTCGTGGTGGCAATCCCCGAACCCGGTGATGGACCCCGGAAGTAAGGGATGCCGTCATGCTGAAGAAGGAGTCTTATCGAGCTTTACTGGCTCATGGGACTCCTGAGGCAGTTGATGGGTACCAGTGGGCCAAGCATGGCACAGCCCAAGTGGTTGTGGAGGCAAAAACTCGGGTCTGGGTGGAGTTTGGGGAGGCCATGGAGAAGGACTATCGGTCGGCCTCGAGGAAATTCTGGCAAACTGTCCGGCGCCTCAGGAGGGGAAAGCAGTGCGCCACCAACACTGTTTACAGTGGAAGTGGGGAGCTGCTGACCTCGACTGGGGACGTTGTCGGACGGTGGAAGAAATACTTTGAGGATCTCCTCAATCCCACTGTCATGTCTTCCATAGAGGAAGCAGAGGCTGAGGTCTCAGAGGTGGACTCGTCCATCACCCAAGCTGAAGTCACCGAGGTGGTTGGCAAGCTCCTCGGTGGCAGGGCACCGGGGGTGGATGAGATTCGCACTGAGTACTTTAAGTCTCTGGATGCGTGGGGACTGTCTTGGCTGACATGTCTCTGTAACATCGTGTGGCAGTCGGGGACAGTGCCTCTGGATTGGCAGACTGAGGTGGTGGTCCCCCTTTTTAAGGAGGGGGACCGGAGGATGTGCTCCAACCACAGGGGGATCACATTCCTCAGCCTCCTGGCGAAAGTCTATTCCAGGGTACTGGAGAGGAGGATCCAACCGATAGTCGAACCTCGGATCCAGGAGGAACAATGCGGTTTTTGTCCCGGACATGGAATGCTGGACCAGCTCTATACCCTCCATCGGGTGCTTGAGGGTTCATGGGAGTTCGCCCAACCGGTCTACATGTGTTTTGTGGATTTGGAGAAGGCGTTCGACCGTGTCCCTCGTGGTATCCTGTGGGGGGAGTATGGGGTCTGGGGCCCTCTGCTGAGGGCCGTCCGGTCCTTGTATGACCGAAGCAGGAGCCTGGTTCGCATTGCCGGCAGTAAGTCAGACCTGTTCCAGGTGCACGTTGGACTCCGGCAGGGCTGCCCTTTGTCACTGGTTCTGTTTATAATTTTTATGGACAGAATTTCTAGGTGCAGCCAAGGACCGGAGGGGGGTCCGGTTTGGGGACCACAGGATTTCGTCTCTGGTTTTTGCAGATGACGTTGTCCTGTTGGCCTCATCGAACCTGGACCTTCAGCGTGCCCTGGGGCGGTTTGCAGCCGAGTGTGAAGCGAGTGGGATGAGGATCAGCACCTCCAAATCCGAGGCCATGGTTCTCGACCGGAAAAAGGTGGCCTGCCCTCTTCGGGTCAGTGGAGAGTCTTTGCCCCAAGTGGAGGAGTTTAAGTATCTTGGGGTCTTGTTCATGAGTGAGGGAAGGATGGAGCGTGAGATTGACAGATAGATCGGTGCAGCATCTGCAGTGATGCAATCATTTTATCGGTCAGTTGTGGTAAAGAGGGAGCTGAGCCGAGAGGCGAAGCTCTCGATTTACTGGTCAATCTACGTTTCTACCCTCACCCATGGTCATGAGCTTTGGGTCATGACCGAAAGGACAAGATCCCGGATACAAGCGATCGAAATGAGTTTCCTCCGCAGGGTGGCTGGGCGCACCCTTAGGGATAGGGTGAGGAGCTCAGCCGCCACGGAGGAACACGGAATAGAGCCGCTGCTCCTCCACATCGAGAGGGGCCAGCTGAGGTGGCTCGGGCATCTGTTTCGGATGCCTCCTGGACGCCTCCCTGGGGAGGTGTTCCGGGCATGTCCCACTGGGAGGAGACCTCGGGGAAGACCTAGGACACGTTGGAGAGACTATGTCTCTCGGCTGGCCTGGGAACGCCTCGGGGTCCCCCCGGAAGAGCTGGAGGAGGTGTCTGGGCAGAGGAAAGTCTGGGCATCCCTACTTAGACTGTTACCCCCGCAACCCGGCCCCGGATAAGCGGTGGATGGATGGATATAAACATTTATAAATAAATTTATGAATGCTCAGTTTTTGTCTCAGGCTTTCTTTGACCACTACATGCAGCTTTATTAACTTAAAATATTTACATCGGCTTGTGCCCCCCTCATGCTCGGTTACATATAGACTGTTTTAGATCAGGCCTATTAAGGTCATTACTATACAAGTTGGGCATCATTTTAACTGAAATGAAAGATGGACAATGAGGGTGAATGTTATTCAGGAAAAACAAACAAACAAACAAACAACCAAATAAAAAAAAACAAAAAAACAAGCATTGTTGGCTGTAAGCTTTGCAACAACATAGAAAGTACATTTAATTGAAGCTGTAGTCCTTGATTGAAGTTTTTTTTTTCTTTTAGGATCACTGGGCTAAAATTTCCCTTTTCCTTCCCTTTCCTATCAAGTTGTCCATGCATCTGTTTTCAGGCTGTAGAAAATCTATCATCTATCATTGTCTATGTTGGCCCCAGTTTAGGTAATCATGGGTGTTTTCAGACAGGTAGGAGAGTAAAATATATTACTTACAGCTGCAATTTCAAATTGTGGATGAGACTCTTCTGCTTGGATCTGTAGCTCAACATGGAAGCTTGGAACTGTTCAGTAACAGCATGAAATTGTATGAGGTCATCAGTGTTTATATCTAGTCTTTTGATTTGGACCAAGAGAAGATATTTGCAGAAGGAAAGTGTCTACTTTCAAAGTGTGGTGTTTTTCTCTACCGATTTCAACCACTGCTTTACTTCTTTGGTTTGGCGCTATCTACTTTATTTCTGCAATAGGGGTAAAAGTTTTCAAGCTGTTTAGCTACATGGGAACAGGATGCTGTTCTTTTGCTAAATAATGTCAGGAGAGAAGTTGTTTGGGTGGTCAAGAGCATATCATGCATGTGATGATATTAAAATGACTGAATCTATGCAAAAGAAAACATAAAAAGACAGCTGTAGTTGTAACACTAACAATCCTGCCACAGAAATATTCACCCTTTTTCCAACACCAGTACATCCAGTAATCCAGAGTGTACGTGCCATTTGTAGTTTCATTCTAATGCATGGCTTCATGGCTCATCAAAAACATTTCTTGTAGTTATTATGATTCAGATTCATTCATTCATCCATTTATCTGCTGAACCCGCTTTATCCTCACCAGGGTTGCTGGAGCCTATCCCAGCTACCTATGGTCGAAGGTAGGGTGCACCATGGATGAGTTGCCGGTTCATCGCAGGGCCTACATATAAAGACAAACAACCAATCACTCTCATATTCACACCTATGGACAATTTTAGGTTGACCAATTAACCTATCAGTCTTTGGATGGTGGGAGGAAGCTGGAGTACTCGGAGAGAACCAATGCAAACACAGGGAGAACATGCAAACTCCACACAGAAAGATCCCTGGTTGGAATTGAACCCAGGACCTTCTTGCTGTGAGGTGACGGTGCAATCCACTACATCATCACGTTGCTGATTTAGATTCAGAATTAGAATTTATTCATCCATTGTTGTGTGTTACAGTGGCCCCATGCAAGTAAAAGAAAAAGTAACGGGAAAGACATGGTCAATATTACAAAAAAATCAAAACAAAATAAAACCAAAAAAGCACAATTTGAACAGTAATTTCTATAATATGCTCAAGACAAATACGATCAATATAAGAAAAAGGAAATATACATGAGTAAGTGCGCAAAATGTTGTTTTGTGTTATTAAAATTATGTGGTTATAAGTAGGCCTGTAACGGTACACAAAATTTTCGGTTCAGTACATTTTCGGTTTTGAAAGTCACGGTTCATTTTTTTTTTTTTTTTGTGGGGTTCAGTATGGAAAGAAAGAAAACCCCTCAAATTGTCTTTAATGCATTTATTTTGAATTTTTGAACATCTCCAATTTTTGGAGACAATAGAATATAAAAAAAACAAGAGCAATGTAATTCTACTGCTATAAATCAAATAGAAAATAAAATAAATAAAATATTACTAAATTTATTTTAAACATTAGTATTCCACTTTTCCCTGAAGATAGTTTTGAACAAACAAAAATCAAATCACAGTTCTGTCAGCTCACATTCTGCATTAAAATAACAAAAAAAAAATTAAAGCTGCAAGCAGCACTGGGCGGGACCTCGCACCGGGCGTTACGCCTCCCCCGCGATCCGCCTCCCGTGCGATCTGCATCCCCTGCGATCCGCCTCCCATGACCGTCCACACCTCAGCTCCACTCACACCTCTCCGTCCCCATACCAGTTCCCACCCTTTAGTGTCTGTCCTCCTTACATCTGTACAGAACACCAGCGACCCTCTGCTGAAATCACCATCAACTTTAAATCAGACTTTTATTTTGGAAACCCTACTGTGTGTATGTGCTTTTGTTTTGTATGTGAGAGAAAGAATCAGTTAGAAACATGAATTGAAATTGTATGAATAAGTGAGTATAAAAGTGATGATTTACCACATTTAAGGCTATTATTTTGGAAAAACCCTATTGTGTGAGCATGTGTGTCTGTGAGAAAGAGTACTTTTGAATGAAGAAACATTGTACAAACAGTTGAGCATTTGGTCATAAAAATGAAAAGAAGTTATGTAATGGACATTTTGTATTATTTTTAATAGGGGTTTTATTTTGAAAAAATGTACTCCATGTAATTTGTGCAAAACATCCAATATTCACAATATAATGCAGTAAAACATGTTTTAAAATTGAAAAAAAAAAAAAAAAAAAAAAAATTAGATTGCCTGGGACTTGAACCAGGGTCCTCTTCTTCAATAGGCAGCTACATTAACCACTGCACTTAGGCAGACACTTGCAAGTGTGCACCAGGAAGAGTTTTATAGGGACTTTGTCATTGTGAAACGTGAAAGTAGGCCTTATTGTGTGTATGTGCATTTGTTTTGTGTGTGAGAGAAAGAATCAATTTGAAAAATGAATTGAAATTGTGTGAATAATTGAGCATAAAAGTGCTGATTTCTCACATTTAAGGCTTTTATTTTGGAAAAACCCTATTGTGTGAGCATGTGTGTCTGTGAGAAAAAGTACTTTTGAATGAAGAAACATTGTACAAACAGTTGAGCGTTTGGTCATAAAAATGAAAAGAAGTTGTGTAATAGACATTTTGTATTATTCTTAATTGGGGTTTTATTTTGAAAAAATGTACTCCGTGTACTTTTGAATGTGTACAAAATTTCCAATATCCACAATACAATGCAGTAAAACCTGTTTTAATATTAAAGAAAAAAAAAAAAAAAAAAAATCATTTGCCTTGGATTTGAACCAGAGACTTTCTGCTCAAAAGGCAGCACCTCTAACCACTGCACTATAGTGAGACATGTGCAACAATGAACCAGCAAGAGTTTTATAGGGATTTTGCCATTGTTAAAAGTGAAACTAAATATACTCTTCAAAAAATCGCCATAATTCCATAACCGTAGGTCGTATCTGAAAAATTCTTTCAGTTTTGGATTCTGCAGACCTGTGGGAATTTGATGAGGTATAACTTTTTATTCAAAAGTCTGAAATGAATAAGCAGTAATTGCAGAAACGTAGAGTAACTTTCAAAGGCAGATTGCCAACTTCCTGTTGGAGTTAGCTCATGAGTGTCAGTGTATGATTTGTCGGGCTCAATCAGACCAACATTTTGGCATTTGTTTCATGTTTCTGTGACATTCCTACTGGCCGCTAGGGCAGATTTTGTGTGTTTTTTAGTACAAAGGTGGCGCTACAGAGTCCATTTTGGCACCCAAGGAGTTAATTTTGATATTGAATCAAAGTGTTCACCAGCCATGACATACATGGCAAATTTGGTGAGTTTTGGAGCATGTTAAGGGGGTCAAATGGCAGTCTAAAGTGGAAAAAGCATGAAAATAAACAAATTGTTATAAATCAAAAACCAAACATCGTATCTCAAAAATTTTTGCATGGGAGAGTTGTGCTGAGTCCCTTGAATGCGTAGATATGTCACATGTGGGGAAAAACTCCAAAGTGAAAAATGAGTTCCAAACATCGCAACTTTGTGGGCTTCTAAAAAAAAATCTAAGACAGTTATGGAAAAGATGTGAGATTATTTTATTAAGGACGTTTCACTGTATCTTTTGGTGCTATTTAGAAGTCAATACGACAAACGGTATCATCGGAGTTAGTTTTAAAAATTTTTATTTTGAAAGGCATATTGCGAACTTCGTGTTGGAGATAGCTCATAGGTGTCAGTGCGTGATTTGTTGGGCCCGATTGAATGAACGTTTTGGCATTGGTTTCGTGTGTCTACGACATTCCTACTGGAAGTTTGCAATTTGAGCATTTTAGTTTGAAAGGCAAATTGTGAACTTCCTGTTGGAGTTAGGTCATGAGTGTCAGTGTGTGATTTGTCGTCTCGATGAGACGAAAATTTTGGCTTTGGTTTCATGTTTCTGTGACATTCCTACTGGCCGCTAGGGCTGTTTTTGTGTATGTAGGGGGCGCTATAGAGCTCATTTTGGCACCTATGGGGTTAATTTTTACATTTTATCAAATTTTTCGCCAGACCTGACATGTGTGCCAAATTTGATGAGTTTTTGAGCATGTTTAGGGGGTCAAAATCCAGGTCAAAGTGGTGTCTGAATTATAATAATATAAAAACGAACGAATAACAATAGGGCCTTGCTTGCAGGCAAGGCCTCTCACTGTGTGAGAGGGCCTTACCTTTCGGCTCGGTCCCTAAAAAATCCACATGAAGTTCAACATTAAGAAGAAGGCATACTCATATTCTCTTTTAACAAATTTAAGAGCAACATTCACAATCAGAAATAACCAAATTATTTATTTTAGGACAGCTAACAAACTCTTTAGGCCACTTTGTATATTTGTGTGTGTGTGTGTTGTTTGTGTGTGTGTGTGTGTGTGTGTGTGTGTGTGTGTGTGTGTGTGTGTGTGTGTAGGGTCAAAAACACAGGGGGGGATGTTTTGTTTTTTTTTGTTTTGGCGGAGCGAGGGTGGACAGTTATATACGTGAGGGTGCGGTCCATAACTAATGTAACTAATGCTGGCGTGAAACGAAAATGAAACTTTACATACTTTCAGTGTCCAACTCCCCGGTTCTATTCCTCTGTTATACAGCGTAGACACTGTGTGTGTGTGTGTGTGTGTGTGTGTGTGTGTGTGTGAGACAGACAGAGAGCGCTAGTTTAAGTGTTTGAGAACTACTGTGCATAGGCAGCAAACGTTTGTCTTATCATCGTCTCTTTCCCCGTTGTTGTCCTTCACCTGAACCCAAAGTGATCTGAAACAGGACTGTAATGATGGCAGAGGGTCTTCAATCTCTTCCTTCAAGGTTGACATAATATTTGTTGTTTTGTTTTTAAACT
Source organism: Sphaeramia orbicularis (assembly GCF_902148855.1). Taxonomy (NCBI): domain Eukaryota; kingdom Metazoa; phylum Chordata; class Actinopteri; order Kurtiformes; family Apogonidae; genus Sphaeramia; species Sphaeramia orbicularis. Next base: position 6,614,001 of record NC_043969.1, on the reverse strand, counting down.
TATGGCAGCAGCTATTTCGTATTTTGGGTCAATGTGCGCTGCTTCAATATGTTCGTGTGGAACTTGCGTGGATTTAAAGTTCCGCATCGAACGTCTTTCATTCCTTTTTGTTTTTCTCAACATACTGTGCCGTTTAGGTACAGCTGTGTACCAAACTGAACAGGTGTGTACTGGTATGTGTACCGTTACAGGCCCAGTTATAAGGAGGAAATGTGAATGTGAATGAATGAATGTGAAAACAGAAACGACACACTACTGGGAATTTGTAAGCAATTTTACTTTGTATTTGACAGAGTATTTATGACCAATTCTCATAGCACTAACACATTTCCAAGGATTGAGTCCAGCCAGACCATATCTCTTTACATCAGAGTTCAGCTCACATGATGTAATTGTGGGACAGCCTGGCTCTGATATCTCTGCCTAGAGACCAACAGAGACACAGTAAACACTGAACAGGCTGAGAGACAGGCTGACCTGAGTCAGGCTGAGAGACAGGCTACCTGCTGGCTCTGAGCCCACTCTGCTGACACTGTATGTTAACAGGCATCAGATCTCAGCCACATTTTCTGAAATGCACCTCACCTCGACCCCCCTCGCCATGACATCAGAGTTTCCTTGGGAACTTCTCATGCTTAAACAGGCCTGAGAGGACACCAGCCAAGTCATGATGTCATTAACACTTCAAAGCATAAGTTTAATGAACTGCACATGGAGCAGAAGGAGGGAGAGCAAATACAAAAGAAATGTATTATTTTTGCTTGTGATTAGTACAAATTTGCCCATTACTGTGTCATGTTTAGAGTGAATTGTACCTCAGTGTTTTGGCAAAGCACACTAAAATAAAATGAGGCCATCTGGTTTCTTTCACTGACAACAAGACAGAGGTAGGAAATAACAAAACTACATGTACTTTACCACGGCCCTGAAGGCCAAAGTCAGATGAGACATATCGTCTGAACGTGATCTGGAAGAGTTTGTGACAATTGTTTTATCTCGTGTAATGTACCCACATAGCAGACAGGTGTGGGCCAGACCTGGCTTTAAGCTGGCACTGCTGGCTGACCTCTGGCAATGGCAAGTGGTATGTCAACCAGATCTGGGCCAGCTCTGGCACTTATGGCACCGTTTGTATGATGGCATGCCACATGTGGGCCGATTCTGGTTTGGTGCATGTGGCCCAGATGTGTCCATGCCACAGGTGGGCCAGATCTGGTTTTAAACTGGCACTCCTGGCTTACTGCTGACATGGCAAGTAGTATATCAACCAGATCTGGGTCAGCTCTGGCACTTATGGCACCGTTTGTATGATGGCATGCTACATGTGGGTCAATTGTGGTTTTGATGTATGTGGCCCAGATGTATCTGTACCACATCTGGGCCAATTATTGTTGAAATAATGTTGCCCATATTTGAACAGGCATTATTTACAATAATAATAATAATAATAATAATTATTATTATTATTATTATTATTACTAGTGCCCCCCCCCCCCCCAGTGGTTGGCCCCCAAGGCAACCACCTATGTGACTTATGCCATGAACCGGCCCTGAACAGAGCACAAATCCCAGATAGCAAGATTCTTCTGGCCCAGTTCTGGCCCACACTCCCCATTTTCATGTGGCCCACTTGTGGCCTGGAATGACAGTGTTTACATGGTGTGAGTCTGGCAGCCAGAAGTGAGCCAAACCCGGGCCAGAACTTAGCCAGATGTCAGCCAAAAATCAGAAATTTTTTACAGATCTGATTGGAATATGATCAAAACATGGGCTATTTCTGTAATATAATAAATACACATCACTGGGTGATGATAAATGGCATCTGGATACATTTCCCAAAGCTTTTAATTTGGCCGGTACACTACAGGGCCATTGGTCCTATTTTTAACTGTAGTGCTGGAGGCTACACTCAAGTTGTCCAAAGTGACTACCCACGTAGCAAACTTGGTCTGGGCCAGTTCTGGCCCACATGATGCACATACACTCAGCCCACATACCGCAAAGAATGGTGGCTCCTAAGTGGCCCAGGTCTGGTTTGTGGAGGTGACCCACACATGGGCCAGCAGAAGGCCAGCTGCAAACACACCGGTGGCCCTGAACTGGCCCAGGTCTGGTTTGCGGAGATGGCCCACACATGGGCTAGCTGGTAGTGCACTGGCAGCCCTGAGCTGGCCCAGAACAGTTTTGGTATTGGCACTAGATGTTGCCCTAATCTAGGCATGAAACAAGATGTGTTGTATTCAGCCCATGCATTCAAAAAGCATCAACAATGTTATGAATCAGTATCTACATTTATTTTGAATTGAAAATCATTTTAAATAAAAACATATGCTATGCATAAAAATAATTCATATTTTTGATAGCACACTATTAGAAAAGTTAAAGTGCAAAGTGAATTATTTCAGTCACTTTTGTCAAACTATTACTACGCAATTACAATACAATTAATAATCACTAAAACATATTTTATGGGGGGAAGAAACACCAACACTGCATTTAAATAGTGGAAATACATTGTAACCATCTTCAATGGCAGTAGCAACATTAACACAATAGTTTGGCCCTAAAAACATTAATCATTGTATCGTCTCTCATTTGTTCTCTTCATGCACCCACTCCGTCCCCCATTGCAGTCAGGTGCATTCTGAAGCCATTTAGTTATTCTTGCCTCTATCTCTTGGTCCGTTGTGCCAGAGGTCGGACGATTATGTCGCACAGCTGCTTAAAAAACAAAAAATACAAAGATTCAAAATTGGTATCAGACCTGTAGTGTGAATTCAACTATAAAAAATACAAGGACAAAGTGAGTCTCTAATGGAGTCAGTTAAGTCTCAAGACAAACTTACCTATTACAACATCTTTTAGTTGTAAATTCTGGAAGCCAATTCCCGTTTAGGCCTCGCATGCTGATGCCCATAGCCATGGTGTGCGTGAATGTTGCCCCCATAATTCGCTTCACACACCCCTTAACATCTCCTCCACCTTTAAGCACCAGAGCGTTTCTCTGTAAATTGATATTCTTTGTTAGTAGGTCAGCAGTGCGACATGCTCTTCCAAATATGTTTGAATATATATATTAAAACTGGTCTAACCACCATGTGACCTGTGCAATGAAAGCATAACAGTAATATTTTGTAAAGTTCAATAAAAGGTTCTGTGAGTTATTGTTCCCATGGTTATGAAGACCTCCATTATAGGTATCCGTGGGGTCAAACCTGCTGTTAGATAACCTGTGTAGTTATGAATCCCTAATTTTCCACTGACTGTATAGCTTGTCAGCTTTTGAGCTATGTTCTTTGAAGCTAACTTAATCAAGAAGAAGGCTAGCATTGGACACCATTTTTCCTCTAAAGTTGAAATTACTTTCTTACCAGCTGATTTTTTAGGTCAGGAGTACTGGTGAGCTGCTCCTCAAGTTTTTCCACAGACTGGCGATCATCGAAAGGCAGCAGATCTGGTTCCATACTCATCTCCTCCTCAGTGACCGATTTTAGGGCCTGAACCGTGGTAAACAGAATTTTCATTTACTCCATCATCATCTCTTGATTCGTAAGAATCTTTCGTGGAAGTACTGGGGAGACAACAGGTTTGGTGAAACAGTAATTAAAGAACTGAAATAATATATATTCGATCAACAGCAAATCACTATGTAAGCGATTAGTTACCATAATCTAAATTAAAATACATTTGAAGAAATGCTTTTACAATTTAAGAATATGGCTGCATTATTCGACTCATAAATAAAATTATTAATAAATTATCCAATCTGCATTTTCATTAACAGGAACTAATAGAAGAGAGCACATCACCCCTGTGCTCCAAGCCCTTCACTGGCTTCCAGTCAAGTTTAGAATAAAATTTAAAATCCTCCTTCTTACATATAAGACCATTAATGCTATGGTATTCTTATCTCAAAGATGCTCTGGTGCCGTACCATCCTAACAGAACACTTTGGTCTCAGAATGCAGGTCTACTGGTAGTTCCTAGGGTCTCTAAAAGTAGAGTAGGAGCTACAGTCTCTGGTTACCAAGTGCCTGTCTTTTGGAATCAGCTTCCAGCTAATATTAAACAGGCCGACACAGTCTCTACATTTAAGATTAGACTGAAAACATTCCTCTTTGAAAAGGCTTATGGTCAGGCTAGTTACAAACAGACTGAACCCTGAACCCCACAGTTCAGTCTCAGCTGCCCTAGGAGCAATAATGCTGGGGGAAGTACAGTGCACTGAGTCCTATCTCCTGTTTCTGGTACTACGGACCACTTTTGTCTGTACTTACAATTTTCAATATTTAGTTTACATAGTCTGTTCATCCCTTTCCCCACTCCCCTCTGGGGGAGTGGCTACTGTTTCAGTTGTAGCTGCCTGGGGCCCAATGACAACGGGATCTGAGATGGACCCCCACACGTGTTCCCACCCTACAGCATCTTTACAGACTGGAACTTCATCTGCAAATGGACATCCATCAGTCCTGGTGCATCTATAGCCTGTCCGTCCATGGGAATGGATCTCTCCTTCACTGCAGCTTTCCCCGAGGTTTCTCTTTTCCCACTGGGTTTTTGGAGTTTTTCCTTGCCGAGAAGGAGGGTCCAAGGACGGGGGATGCCCAGGACATTAATCCATTTCCTTCATCTGTTGTTTATTTGACTGTTGTTTGTTTTCATATCCAGCTAATTCTGTAAAGCCCTGTGAGGAAACCTTGTTGTGATATAGGGCTCTACAGATAAAGCTGAATTGAATTTTACATCTGACTCACCTGAATGAGTTTCTAGTAAAAATATTAAGTCAGCCTTACTATTTTTACAGAATAGAAAAGTGGCTTTTCTTTTCAGCAGATCGCATATACCTCTGACATTCAATGACACAACCGTTAGAGAATTAAACATATAATCCATCAAATAAATAAATAAATGAAGTAGCTCTCACAAATAGATAACCAGAACTTTGATGTGTGTTTTAAATTCCTTAAACATGGCAGTGATAGACACCCAAAAAAATTGTGACTGTAGAAAAATATAATGTTGGTGCCATAAATAGGGTGACCAGGTGCTTGCAAGCCACATGTGGGACAAGGAGTGTGTTTGTGTGGGACAATGTGGGACACATAACTGTAATGCTGTAACAAAGTCTAGGTTTTTAAACAATGTCCATCTTATTGTCCAGCTTATAAATATGAATAACAACAGTTTGATTTGGTTGCTCACAGTATGCATATTTTTGCACTGTGCATATATTTTTTGCTTTTTCTCCACAGGTTTCAACAACTTTTTTTTGCTTGTAAAAACAAAAACAAAAAATCTACCTGTAGAAACTCAAAAAAGAAATCTCAAGTTTCAAATATTGTAATTAAATACTTTTAGAAAATAAGCTTTTTTTGAGTACATATTCTCAGCCCTCAAAGGTAAATTAATCTATGTGTAATAAAACAAAAAGGCATAACTGACAACATTATAACAGCTGTTTCCACTTCCAGACAATCTAAAATTACTTGGACCAAAAACCTTTGTTCATCTAAACACAGAACAGTCAAACATTTAGCATTCTAACACAGCAATAAAAACAGAAAAAGATAAAGTAAATATCCCGTGGAATTTTGTCAAAAAATAAATATCCACATACTTAACAAAAGCATATTTGTTTGTTTGTTGTCTCTCAGTTCAAACTCCAAACTTAAAAATAGGCAAAAGGGAATAGATGAGTTTCAATGTTTACAAACAACAGTGATGCACGCGCAAGTCGGAGGCAAAAACAGAAGTACCAGCTACCAGCCGGCTCACATCAGCTGCGTACACCTCCAGGCTCTCCCCTGGAACTAGTGAACGAGCTGATATGTTAGCTCTAAAACTGTCCATTAACTGTTTCTGTCCAAAAGCCCATCCCATTTTCTCTTTCACAGCCGCATAATTTGACTTGACCGCATCGGGAAGGCTGTCCCATAGTAGAAAAGCAGTGGTGTTGCCCGCCGTAGCTCCGACTGCCACTTCCAGCTGCTTCACCCAGCTGAGGAAACTCTGGCTGCCATTGCTGGCAAAGAGAGCAGGTAGATCCACAATCACTCTGTCTCTGTAGGGTGATAGGCCAGGGGAAGCCCTCCTGGTAGGTTTAAAGGGGTCTTCATCACCGTACCTCATGATGACAATTATGTTTTTTCCACGCCGCTAAGCGCAACAGGCATGCAGGCTACCGATACTGAGAAGCTATACTAACCATGGTAATAACTATAAACAACGGTCGGCAGAACAGAACCACCGCTGCCACCTATGGAACCAAGCGGTCTGTATGCCTAACTTATACGTGGTGAAAGCTACAGTAAGTAATAAACGGCACACAGGAGTTTAGCAGGTCCATTGTTTAACACACTATAAACTCAGCATGACTTCCGCCTCCAAGACTTAATGTATGCATACTTAACATGAAACTCATCTATATGGATCAAATCTGACCAAACATCACATACATACAGTGTCTTACTTGCCTCCACGTGTGATGGAGAAATAAGTTGGACATAGTTCGCGGACTGCCCTCTGTCAATCATCCCCCATCGCTTTCATGTTCCCATTCTTTTCTGTAGCTGCATCTTTTTTTGGGCAGAGTTTCCATGATTTCCGCCTATATTTGCATGTCGGTGTCTGAGGCTTTTGCCCTTGATTTCTGTGTGTCAGTGGGCGGAGCTCAGGAGGACGCCGGTGACAGGTTGATGGACTCCTGACCCCATGAGTGTGTTGTTTGATTGACAGCGGACACAGCCAATGGTGATAGCGCTGTCTCCGCTATAAAATGAAAATCATGTTTGGAGGAATGCGACTGTCCTGCAGTTTGGACAGCCAGAGCCAATCAAATGCGGGACATTGTCTCAATTTGCGGGATGTGGAAAAAATGGTCATAATGTTGTGCAGTCCTGCACAAATTTGCCCCATATTTGCTGTACATATAAACGATTAAAGGAGCTGTATGTAAGAATTACATTTCAAGTAATCATAAAATGGCCCTGATATGTCACCAGACATTAAGGAATCATGTTCATTTCAAATACTGATATCAATGACAGTAGTAGTCCAGCCAGAATATTCACATTTGAAAAGTTAAGTGGCAGCCCACAAGTAATGTTTATGTTGTCATTTTGTGTTTTGGTCTGATGCTCCACCCATCACCTATCTCCCCATCACCAATTCAATTCAATTCAATTCAACTTTATTTATATAGCCCAATATCACAACAAGGTTATTTCAAAGGGCTTTACAGAGGCAGTTGGAGTAAACAACAGTCAAATAAACAGCAAGAAAATGAGTAGTGTCCAGGGCATCCCCCGTCCTTAGACCCTCCTTCTTGGCAAGGAAAAACTCAAAACCCAGTGGGAAAAGGGAGAAACCTCGGGGAGAACCACAGTGAAGGAGAGATCCACTCCCATGGACGGACAGGCTATAGATGCACCAGGACTGATGGACGTCCATTTGCAGATGTAGTTCTAGTCTGCAAGGATGCAGTAGGGTGGACACATGGGGGGTCCAACCCGCTGGATGAGACAGGCAGGAACGAGGAGGCCCATCCACAGTGGTGAGGCCGAGGACGTCCATCTAGGACAGGTGGGGGAGGGGGTCAGGACACAGGACAGGGCAGGACACAGATGGGTCAGCGCAGATCCTGTCATCATTGGCTCCCAAGCGGTTACAACTGAAAAAGTAGCCACTCCCCCGGAGGGGAGTGGGGAAAGGGGACACCAGGTGAATAGTACTGCACAAACTAAGTTGGCTAAATATTAAAAATATAAGTGCAGACCAGAATGGTACGTAGAACCAGAAACAGGAGATAGGACTCAGTGCCTGGACTTCCCTCAGCATTCTTGCTCCTAGGGCAGCTTAGACTGAACTGCGGGTTCAGTCTGGTTTGAACTAGCCTGACCATAAGCTTTTTCAAATAGGAATGTTTTTAGCCTGACCTTAAATGTAGAGACTGTGTCGGCCTCTTTAATGTTAACTGGAAGCTGATTCCATAAAACAGGAGCTTGGTAACTAAAGGCTCTAGCTCCTACTGTACTTTTACAGACCCTGGGAACTACCAGTAGACCAGCATTCTGAGAACGAAGGGTTCTTTTGGGATGGTACGGCACCAGAGCATCTCTGAGATAAGAGGGACCCATACCATTAATGGTCTTGTATGTGAGGAGGAGGATTTTGAATCTAATTCTAAACTCAATTGGAAGCCAGTGAAGGGCTTGGAGCACAGGGGTGATGTGGTCTCTTTTATTTGTTCCTGTTAGTAGTCTCGCTGCCGCGTTCTGAACCAGTTGAAAACTTTTTAGAGAGCTTTTAGGACATGCTACGAGAAGGGAGTTGCAGTAATCTAATCTAGATTTAACAAACGCATGAACTAATTTTTCTGCATCATTTTTAGATAGAATATTTCTAATCTTGGCTATGTTGCGCAGGTGGAAGAAGGCGGTTCTGCAGGCTTGGTTAATATGTGGTTTAAATGATAAATCTGGGTCAAATAGAACTCCTAGGTTTCTAACTGTGGCGCTGGAGGCTACACTCACATTGTGACTATCTGGTCAGTTAGGGAGTCTCTCACATTTTTAGGGCCTATTATAATGACCTCTGATTTTTTAGGGTTAAGTAAAAGATAATTAGCGCTCATCCAGGTTTTAATGTCACGGACACAGGAACTTAGTTTATCTACTTGTCTGGTCTGATCAGGTTTAATCGATAAATACAGTTGTGTATCGTCTGCGTAACAGTGAAAATTAATGCCATGTTTTCTAATAATGTTACCTAAAGGCAGCATGTATAGTGTAAACAAAATGGGCCCGAGGACCGACCCTTGTGGCACGCCGCAACTAACTCTGGAACATGTTGATGATTGTTGGTTTACATTAACAAACTGGTACCTATTAGATAAATAGGATTTAAACCAGCAGAGGGCTGCTCCTCTGATGCCTATGTCCCATTCTAATCTCTGCAGTAAGATACTGTGGTCGATAGTGTCAAAAGCTGCACTCAGGTCCAATAAGACCAGGATCGAGACCAAACCATCAGCAGCAGCTAATAACAAGTCATTAGTTACTTTGACTAACGCAGTTTCAGTGCTATGATGAGCACGAAAGCCAGACTGGAAGTGTTCAAATAAACTATTGTCCTGTAAATGCTGACACAGCTGTTTAACTACCACTCTTTCAAGAACTTTTCAGAGGAAGGGTAAATTAGATATAGGTCTGTAATTGACCAGGATGTCGGGATTTAGAGTAGGTTTTTTCAGAAGTGGTTTAATAACTGCAAATTTAAAAGACTGTGGCACGTAGCCAGTAACTAGTGAGGTATTAATTATAGTTAGAATTGTGTCAATAGTTAGGGGCAGAGTCTCTTTGAAAAGTTTGGTTGGGATTGGGTCTAAGAGGCAGGTCGATGGTTTGGAGGACATAATGATAGATGCTACATCAGCTCCATCTACAGTAGTGAAATTATCTAACATTGTATGGGGGTTTAGAAGAGATTCTAGGGTAGCAGCCTGTGCTTTGTCAGACCTAATATTTGGAGGTAGTTCATCTATTTTGTTCCTAATAGTTGAGATTTTATCGTTAAAGAATTGTAGGAAGTCATCACAGCTGAGAGTAAGTGGGATTGAGGGTTCTACTGAGCTGTGACTGTTTGTCAGCCTGGCTACAGTGCTGAACAGGAATCTAGGGTTATTCTTTTTTTTCTTGATTAAGGATGAGTAGTATCTAGTTTTAGCCTTACGCAGGGCCTGCTTATAGGCCAATAAGCTATTTTTCCAGGCACTAAAAGAATGCTCTGAGCTGGAACGGCCCCATAGCCTCTCTAATTTACGTGCTGCTTGTTTAAAGGAACGTGTTTCGGCATTATACCAAAGAGAAGCTGGCCTTGGCTTAACAATCCTCGGCTTGAGGGGGGCAACTACATCCAGAGCAGTCTGTAGTGTGAGCATGGCACTATCGACAAACTCATCACATGCAGCAGGACTAGACATGTTCTCTACATAATCAGACAACAGGGAAGGAAATATTGGCTGAATTATCTCTTTATACCTTGAGACAGAATGATCACATAATGTCCTTTTCATCTGAGCTTTAATCACAGGTGTAGACTTATCCTCAAGCACAAACTGAAAGGTAATTAAAAAGTGGTCTGAGAGTAAGGGGTTATGGGGGAGGACAACAAGGTCACTAATCTCAATACCATATGTTAAGATCAGATCCAGGGAGTGCTTGTGACGGTGAGTTGGTTTATTTACATTTTGAACAAAGCCAATCCCATCTAGTAGGCCACTAAAAGCTCCACTAAAAGAGTCATTGTCATTATCAACATGAATGTTAAAGTCCCCAACTATTAAAATCCTATCCCAGTTTAACACTACAGTGGATCAAAAGTTAGAGAATTCTGATAAAAACTGTGAGTAAGGACCAGGAGGGCGATAGACCACTACAAATAGAACTGTTCTTTTGTTTTTCCAATTGGGATCAGTAATTGACAGAAATAAACTTTCAAAGGATTGATAAGTGTGATTAGTTTTAGGGTTCAGACCTAAACTAGAGTGTGAAATTACTGCCACTCCTCCACCTCGACCAGTGCTTCTAGCTGTGTGAAAGTTCACATGACTTGGTGGCGTGGATTCATTTAGTCTCACATATTCATTTTGCTGAAGCCAGGTTTCTGTCAGAGCCAAAATATCAATTTTATGGTCACCAATTAAGTCATTTAATAACAGAGATTTGGATGAAATAGACCTAATGTTTAGTAATCCACATTTAATATGTTTATTAGATGTCCTTTTAATTTGACTTTTAATTTGACTGCAATCCGGAACTATTTGTATTAAATTATTTGGTCTCACTCCTAAAGTCTCTATAGGGTTAGGTTTTTGAGCCTCTTCTACACGAGGAACAGACACAGTCTCTATCTTCTTTCCTAAACACTGGATGTGTGACAGCTCGGGAGGGAGTGATTAACAGAGAAGTGTTTTACACTACAACTCTGCTCCTGGGCCCCCACTCTGAAGTGTCACTTTGGAAGACTAAGGTTAGCGGCCAGATTGCGAGCTAAAAGACAGGCACCCTCCCAAGTGGGATGTATGCCGTCCCTGCGAATGAGCCCGGGCTTTCCCCAGAACGCACGCCAGTTGTCAATAAAAACAATGTCGTTTTCTGGGCACCATCTAGACAACCAGCAGTTAAATGATGAGAACCTAGAGTACATCTCATCATTGACCAAATTGGGCAGGGGTCCAGAGAATACTACGGTGTCAGCCATCGACCTAGCAAGTTTACACACCGAGGCTACGTTCAGTTTAAGAACCTCAGATTGTCTCCGCCGGGCCTCGTTACCACCTGCGTGAATAACGATCCGGCGGAACCTGGTCCTACTCTGCTGTAAAAGCCTAAGGTTTCCTTCGATGTCACCGACTCTGGCCCCTGGGTAACACCTGACAGACACCGCTGGGAGCTTCACGTCTCTGACTATGGAGCTGCCAATTATGAGTGTATCCGGTTCAGCCGGTGTGTCGCTGAGGGGATCAAACCTATTACAGACGGGAAGCTGTTGGTGCACTAAGTTTTTGCGTTTAGCACTGCGCTTCCTCCGTACTGTCACAAATCCGTCCCTGGTCTCTCCCGGCTGCACGGGACTCGCTGGAGGGCTAACCACGCTAACATTCCTGCTACTACAAGCACGACCTGCGGTCCCTGCTACTACCTGGGTATAGCTAGGTTTAGCCTTAGCCTCCAAAGTGCAGAGCCGTGCTTCTAACTCAGAAACCCTGGCCTCCAACTCTGACACTAAACTACACTTTCTACAGCTGCTTCTATCCTCAGTAAAGGAGGCAGGGAGCTCACTATATATACAGCACACTGAGCAGAACAGACGGGAAGAAGGTGAAGGCAGAGGGCTAGCCATAGCTCGGCTAAGCAAGGCTAGCGGAGCTAAAAGGAAAAGTTGTTTTTAATCTATGAACAAACTTTGAACAAACTTTTTAGCTAGGATCAGATGTTATCGTTGGCTCCGGGTGTGTACTGAGCCAACCAGAGACTAAATTTAACCAACCAGAGACTAAATTTAACCAAGTCAGTAGCATTTTAGCATCCAGGTTCAAGGTTCAAAGTTACATTATTTATACCTGTGGGTAGATTTGTTTTGCAGCAAGCTCTCACTCACTGCTGGTCGCTGCGTGTGCATGCGCCCAACACAAATCCTTCAAAAAAATTACAGCGAAGATAATGCAAGCACATACATAAGGCATAAGACATTATAAACACAGTACATGTGGTTACCTGATGGAACTTTTTTCAATGGATTTGGTTGTGGGATGGGGACAGGAAGAGAGGAAGAATGTTGTGAGGCAGACGGAGATGTGTGTGTGTGGGGGGGTAAATGCTTATATGTGGTGAGTCCTTGAAAGTCTGTTTGTGTGTGAAAAATAAGAGACACAGACTTCTGTCCTTATCAGTTCTTTCAGTCCTGTGTCTTGGCCTTGGAAGGAGTTCCCACTGAGCTGCAGCTCTGATCACAAATGTCTGATGTTACTAAACCGAAAACGCCTCGTTATGATTCCCAAACTGGGGCACCATTAAGGGGGGGTGAACATAACAAATTCATGAGGCCCAGCATTCCCAGGGGGCCTTACAGCAGTGGAGTGGATCTGGAGAGTTAGAGGAATAGTTTAGTGTCTTTAGTTTCAGTTTCACTTTGCATGGCTCCAATGATCATGGACACCCCCCCCCCCCCCCCCCCCCCAGCTGTGATGACAGCTTGATTCCAGTGACTTTCTTGTTGCAAGGGCTCAACATGATTATGTTGCAGGGGCAACCCAGTTCCCATTGCTGGCAATCCAGCTTCCTGTTTCTAATTTGTCCCACCTGTGTGATTACCTTTCCCCGCCCTGATTTGTTACACCTGTGTCTCATTGTCTTCCCTCCCTCTTGTGTATTTAAGCCCTGTGTTTCCCCTTGTCCTGTGCCAGTTTGTATTTACCACCGTGTGATACTTACCAGCATTTTTGGATCCTGTTTGCCTGCTTTTGACCCGGATTGTCTTCTCTGACTCCTGCCTTTTGCCTGACCCTTGTCTGTGCCTCTACCTCCAACGATTCAATGTGTGTTTGACCTATTCACCTGTTTTACTGGTACATGAGCTTGCCTGTTCCCTATGTCCTGTTGCCTTTCCGTTTGCCTGCCCATGCATGACCTGGTTAGTTTACTGACTTCCCTCTGCTCTCCCCTAGTCGGGTTCCTGACGTGTTTTTCCGGTCCGGGCTGTGTGGTCCCGTCTCCGGTCCAGTTCATGAACCCTGTGAAGAATCCAGGACTCTGTGTCTTCAAGATTCTGTTTATTCACACTATCAGAGATTTGTCAGTTAATTCTGTGTTTAATAAACACCGTAAACTTTTAGGTCTGTCTCTGGGTCTTGCATTTGAGTTCAGTTTTCGTACTCAAGCCGTTACAGTAAGATTCAGCTAAGTTTGGCTAACTTAATTCTACTTATTGTAAGCACGTACATTTCAAATATTCTCTAAAGGTAAATAATGTTATGCAGGTTCATTCATAGTACGTTAGCCCGTATGCAGGTGGGTCATCGACTTGACCAGGTAATAAATTGTTTGAGAAACAAAAAATGGTGACTTGATATTGCTAACATTAGGGATGTATTATGCTGAGACGCTGTTAGCATGGCAATATGAAATGTAACTGAGACATTTCATTGGTCAAATGAGTCTGAGTGGCTTGATCTTTAATTACTTCGCAGACCATCATGTATGAAGCATAAACATAATTAACAGATGATAAACTTACAGTGTAGGACTTGTTGCTTGCCATGGTAGCTCCTTGTAGTAGACACTCATGCCGAATCTGGCAACCTCTAGTCTGGAGGGTAGGTGGAGGGATACCACACTCTACTGCAGGGGTCACCAACCCTGGTCCTGGAGATCTATTATCCTCCATGTTTTAGATGTAGCTCTCTTCCAACACATCTGATTCAAATGATAAGCCTATCATCAAGCTCTGCAGAAGCCTGATAATGACCGTCAGGTGTGCTGGAAGAGGGATACATCTAAAATATGCAGGACAGTAGATGTCCAGGACCAGGGTTGATGACCCCTGCTCTGCAGTATTTTGAATGTGATTGGCAGAAGGGCAGACATTGTCTTACAACCAGAAATGCATCTAACAAACACATCTACAGATGCACTTCATACAGCACAATTTCCACATGTATACTCAGCATGTTTCAACTCAAGGCAGAGAGGGGTAGCAATTCTTATCAACAGAAAATTAAACTTTGACACTGACATAATCACAGATCCAGAGGGCAGATTTATTATAGTTAAATTATCTACTCAAAATATTAAGTTATGCATTGCAAACATATATGGACCAAATGTTGATGACCCCTCCTTTTTTTCACTCCTTTTTCACATCACTATGATTACTTAGATTGCACACTCAGTATAGGAGGGGACTTCAACACTGTTCTTGACTCAGGAGTTGACAGGCTGAGTCCCACTGGAAATAACAGACTTGACCAATCCTCAGAAGTTGTTAAACAATCCATGAAGGATTTTGGTGTTTGCGATGCGTGGCGTTTCCACTATCCCACTGTCAGGGAATACACCTTCTTCTCCTCAGTCCACCACTCGTATTCTAGATTAGATTACTTCCTAACCAGCGGCTTGCTGATGAGGGATATACCCGAAACCAAAATTCACCCAGTCACTGTCAGCGACCATGCACCAGTGTCATTCACTCTGGTTAATAAGAACATTATGTTAGAGGGTTATGTTATGCAGCTGACAGCTCCCCCTGTAGGGCAATGATTGATATATACCTGTCGTGTGTAACATGCCTCAGTTCTGTATTTACTCAGCCAGTGAATACACGTTACTAAGAGACACAGCCCGACTCTGTTATTTACCAGTGTTCACACTCACAACATGGTGTCAGAAGCTGTGTCGGAACCCAGTGTGCGTCTTACGTTGCCTTTTGCTTGAACAGCGTGTGTTTATTTTGTTTTGCATGGCTTAGTTTTGAAGTTTCAGTTAGCCTGCTACCATTGTCATCACGCCAGTGTGATGGCTTCCAATTATTCCACCCCTGGAGCTCATGAAGATGACTGGGGATCTTCACAGCAACTGGGCTAGCTTTCGATCAGAATTTGAGGACTATGTGCTCGTAACCAGGATTAATAAGGCAGAGAAGCCACACTCAAACAAATATTTCATTGGATCAACATGATTTCATCTTGGTACCCAAATTCCATCTAAACAAATCATGTAAATCCAATCTGTTTTAATCATGTTATTTGAACAAAGTATAATTGAATAGGTGTAACATGATTTTAACATTTTCATTCAATTAATCTCTCTCTATTCAGTAAACAAGCTTAAACTTTTTTAGCCTTATTAAATTAAATCTAGTTTAGTGTACATTAGTCCAAAATATTAGATACACAAACTTCCACTTTGTTTTATAAACTACTACAGGTTTAGTCTGTTTTGCTTATGTCAATCTTGTTTAATGAACTACATCCATCTTGTTGGTTAAATTAGTGCTCTGTTTGATGCTGGTACAGGCACTCAATAATAAAATTACTAAAACAAAACATTCATCAATTTTGCATTTTATATTCAACATTTTGTATAAATATACAGGTGCCGAACTCTACATTTACAGCTCCCCTTTAACCTCGCGCTAAACATGATTTGAATTAAAACTACTGCTGGGCAGCGATTAAGATTTTTAATCGCAATTAATTGTGTGGATTTCTGCGATTAATCACAAGTAATGGCGTAGTCATATAAGGGGGGGGGGTGTTTCCGTCATCAACAGCGTGTATTGCCTTTAAGTGATATTTCAGACTCGAAGTACTCCGGTGATAAAAATAATTCCACATTGCAGTGCTTACAAACAACTTTGGCCTTCTCAACCCCACCATCTGAAGACATTTAAAATGAAAATGTCCATGTAAAGGACCGGGATTTTTCTCCATGTTTATGTCTCCACCAGTTTATTTCCGGTTGTGAGTGATTGACAGGAGTCTTAAGCCCACTAATAAGTACTAATACTAACATGCCCAATAATATGTGATGTTCAGTTGTTCAAAGCAAGCAAAGGGGGCCCTCTAGTGGTCAGAATAAGTTGAACTAACGTATATTTTGTCCTTTCGGTGTTCCCGTAGCCAGTTTGGACATAAGAAGGAACAAACAGACACGTTCCTTTCACTCTGTCTGTATGGCCCCAAAAATGTTTGCCTGTGAGTATGTTATGTTCAGTTGTTATAAGAATGAATAGTATAAAATATCTCTGATGTGAACCTGGATAAAAAGACGTAAATCTTAAATGAATCTGTAAATGCTAATCATTAGCGTGTCAATGGATTTTCCCATTCAAGTTAGCATCGAGCTAGTGATCTCTTTCCCATTCATTTCAGTGTATAATGCCATGTAAAAGTACTAAGGCAATGAACATAACTGAGACATATTTTGTATGTATGTTGCAGTTTTACAGTGAATCTCAAGTAAAAGATTTGGAGAGAAGTTTTCGGCGACTGGGTTTTCTTGGGAAACCTGTTGTCTATCTGCTGAGCTAATCGCTACATGCACACAAGCTGGGGCAGAGGAATATGAGTTATAATAAAACGGCATTAACGTGAGAAAAAAATTGTTGGCATTATTTAAGGAATGCGTTAACGCGGTAATAACGTATTAACTTGCCCAGCCTTAATTAAAACATTAACATAACCCGTATCTCAAGTTACTCTCATCCCATGTTACAATGTTATAGTTGTTGTAACTGCAACCACACTATACAAAGGAATGAAGGATGCAAAAAAGAGGAAAAAAGCAGAGATTAAGGGGACTGGACACCCTAAATATATTAATCCAGTAGAACAGTAATAACATCAAAAAAAGGCTGTAAGTTATTGTACCATGAAAAGGAAACTCCACCAGTTTTGGGAACCTTTTATTTATTTTTTGCAATGTAACAAGATTCAAAAAGAAGGCGATCATTGTAAGATTGTGTGTGGGGATCAACTCAAATGAATGTTGGAAACGAGTGTTTATAACTAATCCAGCACACTCACAGTTTAGGTGTTCATTCAAAGGCTGTGTTGCATCTGCTCCAGTGACACAAAACTGTCAACAGAAGTATTTTCTGCTACTGAGACAAATCTCAGTCCATTGAGCAAACAAACTTAAATAGTTCTTGTGAACATACTATGTCGCACATACGAAGACAGAGAACAAAAAAAAAAAAAAAAAGAAAAACAGATGTGACTGAGACAAATAGAGGGTATGCACGTGACGTCACCGCTAGTGGAAGTCACCGCGGTTATGTCCACTGACTGGCAGAAAGAGGGAGACAAGTAGCGGCTTTGGCTTGAATACTGTGAAAACTTTAGAACAATCTAAAAAATGGGGAAGAGCTGTTGTGCCATTGATTGCACAAATAGGTTTAAAAAGCACTCAGAGCTATCGTTTTACTGGCTACCTAAAGCCAAAAACAGAAGAAGCAGATGGATCACTGCAATTCGTAGAAATAACTGGAATCCAGGCAACAAACCTGGATCTGTGGTTGCCATTTCGTGTCAGGTAACGTTAATTTATGCTGTGTTCTTGTGTAAAATCGTACCTTAAATTACATATCGTTTTGGCTAATGTTACTTCTTAGTAAAGCTCTTACTGTTAGCATCTGTTATTTAGTTATATGATTCATAACTGAAACGTTTTTGTCTTCAATTGTGATTCTGAACCTTGAGCTTTACATAATTTGTGAACTAGCTTAAACTGAGGCTAACCTAGTTTTCCAAATAAGGAGGTACTCTAGCACAAAGCTGTTGTAGCTGTGTTGTATCAAATATTTGATGTTAACTATACTTAAATATCAAAAGTACCAGTAGATCAGACACTCACTTGGGTCAATATTAAGGCTTAAACTACAGTAAATCAGTAGTGAACTGTGAGCACTACTGCTGGGCCTTTACCTTGGCAATCACCACCAAGAAAATATGTCTTCGCTGACATAAAACCTTGAAAACAATAGTATGTTGAATTGAAAGCACTCACCAGCTGTAATCCTCTAATTAACAATGACGGGGATGTCAACAACTCTTAGGCTTTTGTATGCTTTCAGGCTTTGCATAGTGCATTTTCCCAGCATTGAAATCAGGTTCATATAAATGTCAGGATACGTGATTTCCGGCCGCATATCAATGTTCGTAGACCACTTGTTGTTTGGTAGGTTGTATGGATCCATGTCAAGTCCAATTGTCTTTAATTTCATGTTATATTCCACATTTTCCCGGTCTCGCTGTAGTTACTACTATGCTCCACCATGTAGAGCTGGTTTGTTTTTGCCACTCAGTCTGACTTAGAGGGGTGTGGCCCAGGGGGGAAGTGACATATCTGCATTCCCTCTATATAATACTTCTCCAAGTCTTCTCCAAGCCGACTTAGCTCATAAGCTTGTTTTTGAGCAACTGTACCTTGGATGACAGTCTCTGCCCATCCAGATTCAGAAGAATCTTCTGCAAGACTTCAATAGTACATTTGAGGTCTGGTGGGTATTGCAGGTTCACACAATATATCAGTCCAAATAACAAAGCACAAGCAATTCCAATGTTTGCCAAAGCACTGAGGACTTCCACACCTTCACACAACACACCAATGTCCTCAAGGTCATCAGGCTCTGCACCCTCCTTCTTCATGACATACACTCCCAACACGGTTTGTCCCATGTGTGGCAGCAGTGGTGTAGTTAGACCAGAGGTGTCACTAGGACAAAAATGCAAGTAAATGAATTTGTAACATAAACTCCAATTCGACAATGCCACTCTGGGGATTTCACCCAGAGAATTTCTATACCCTCTATTAACAAATATGACACAGCAGGCACACAGGTTCTATTATACAAAGGAGGGGGTTGAGACGTGGTTCCAGATAAGAAAACAAGATAATGTTTTTAATACAAATAAAATACAATACATCTTAAAATGTGTCCATGGGGGAAATTAAACAATTAAAAAAAAATAAGTTTGTTCAGAGCTGGGGCCTTACCAGCGGAAGTGGAGAAGGGAGGATGATGAAGTATCCCAAAGGAGTCACCCCAATCACTTGTGCAGGACACAGTCACACACACAACCACGCTTCAAGTGAACAATCAAACCGGTGTGGCAGCAAGACATGCAATGCTGATTGATTTGAGGTTGGACCATCTTGCTCATTGGCTGATCGCTGTGGGCCTGCTCTATATAAACGGGGGGTCTGCCATCTTGAAGCCTCTTGCTCCCCTTTGATGCCGACTGACGTACTTCCTGTTCGCTTCCATTTCCATGTCGTTTGGTTGACCCTGTGCTGCACTCCTGCAGGTCTCATTTCTGGGCTCCCGTACTTATTTGTGATGAATGCTTACCTGCTACAATGATGATGCCAGGTGGACAGAATCACTCCTGCTGTTAATTGGACTGAGCCAGAAATACTGCTGCTTTGCAGAGCTGTAAAACTGCTGCCTGTGAACGGTCAACTGTTCACTTCATTGCAACACTCTAATCACGCTTGCTTGCTGGCTAACGCTAACAGCCAGCTAGCAGCTATCACCGCTGCATCTGCCATCCACAACGTGGCATTTGTGTTAGCCACGTTGTGTTAGCCGCTGAGGCGAACTATTTGAGCCACCTTCGTTGTGACCGTTAAAGTTTCTTTTTTTAATTGAGCGTGTGATAAGGGGTTTATTGTTATGATTTGTTTTGTTTGTGATTAATTTGTCATGATTACTGTTTGTCACATGGTGTTTTACTTTGTATAACATCTTTTTTTTTTATCCATGTGAAGTTTAGTTTTTTGTTAACCCTTTGTTAATTTTGATTATTTGAATTAAGTAATATAAATGTATTTTGGTTTTCAGTTTACTCCTATTTAGTATAGTTATCTTGATTTCGTTTGTTCAGAATTTGTTAGGTTTAGTGTGTTTTCTTCTGTACGTACTTTGGTTTTCAATTGTTAAAGTGTGTTTGCTTTCTTTGAGTATTTCTTAATTTCTTTTTCTTTTGTCTTTTCAGTAACTGTGGGCCCGCCGTGGCGGCAGGACTGGTGTGGTCGGTGGTGGTGTCCCCTTTTTCTTTGGTTTGCTGTGTCGTCACTACCCCGGCTGATTGTTCACTTCAAGTGTGGCTGTGTGTGTGATTGTGTCTGCACGTGTGATTGGGGTGACCCTCCCGGGATCCCTCACCATCCTCCCCTTCTCTTCGTCCATTGGTAAGGCCCCAGCCCTGATTAACATTTTTTTGGATTGTTTATTTATTTTTTTCCTGCACACCTTTTTAATATGTACTGAATTGTATTTTAAAGATTGCTATTTGTATTAAAACATAATATTATCTTCTTATTTGGAACCACGTCTCGACCCCCTCTTTTGTATAGACAAACCTGAGTGGCCACTGGGTTATATTTGTTAACTGAGAGTCTAGAAATTCTCTGCGCGAAATTCCCAGAGTGGCGTTGTCAGATCGGAGGTTATGTTAAAATGCATTCATTTGCATTTCTGTCTTAGTGACACTTCTATTTACCCATACCATTGTCACCACACCAGGTAGTGACAGCACACCACCGACCAGTGTTGGGCAGTAGCGTCGCTACAAGTAGCTACGCCAGTAACTTATTACAATTTTCAGTAGCTTGGCGGTAACGTCACCATTTCCTTAATCAAGTAACGTTTCAGTAGCTTAACTCTTTTTTTGATCAAGTAGCGTGGTAACGACCACAGACGCTATTTTTATATGGCTTAACACAGTGGAAAAGCAGTTTGCAGACTAGATAATGTAATTATATTATCCACAACACAACCACTCTAGGTCATTCGGAACGGGGCACACACACTGTCTGCACAGGACTCACTATGAACCAGGCGTTTTGCCCGGAGTGGGCGTGTCTTACTGGAACGTCATCATGCACATTCTTGGAAGCGCCGTGCCTGCGCTTGTAAACCGCAGCGCAAACTCTGGGCAGTGATGACGCTTTTCCCCACTTCCTGTTCTCCGACATCCTCCCGCGTCGTTGCTGGTGGTACCAGTGAGCGGACAGCCGATAGGGTATGGAGCGGACCAGAAGCATCATTTTCATGGCAGAGTTGGAGATGAGACCCGCACCCGCACCTGGTCTCACCTGGAGCACCTGTCAGATGACGATGTCCACTTTAATGCAGAGGGAGCCGGTGTTCTGCAGAACATCCGATGGTTGTTGGCTGAGGTATGTGGACGTTGATCACCACAAAGGCTTGCTTCAGAGCCGCCAAACCCACAGTAAAGAGCACTACAGCCGGTTTCCCTCTTAAAAATAACTTAGATTTTTGCTAAATAATCTCAACCAGACTGCTCACTGAAACAATATTTTTCCAAATAAAAATAGGAAATGTGCAATTATCTACAACAATGACAATAAAGCTACTTTGTTTAGACCAACTAACACATGTTGGTTCCACAGATGAACATGTGACCAATATCAGTGGATCAGTGAGCCTGTTTCCATTGGACATCTGAGAACATTAAAGCCCAAACTGTCCAAACCACAAACATGTCCCATGTGTCTTTTCCAGTCCAATCCTTGTCCATTATCCAAACCTAAACTCTTTGTCTAGTCTAGTGACAGATCACCATGGCAGTAGATTGGTTTGGTGTACGTCCCTAAAATGAGTCCAGGGTGCTCCAATGATCAAACATTAGTTCCACCTGATACATGTTCTAACCTGAACAAAAAAAACACCCAGGAGTGAACCCATGATCCCCCTAGAAAGACTTCAAACGCCCCAGTTTGACAAACACTGCACTAAAGGAACCAGTTTGTCAGTGGTGTAGTGGTCCCTGGAAAAGTGGGTATACTCTCAATTTTTGCTTTCTTTCTTTTTTAAACACATATTTTACAAATAGTGACTGTTTGAGGCTGAACCTCAGTAAAAGGATTGCTGGTTGAGGCGGCAGATTATGGACTATGATTCCGGTCAGAGAATCAAGGCACGTGGAGAGAGATATCTGTTCAGTTTCCTTTAATGAGATTGCAGGACTTGGACATCGGTTCACAGCATTTGGTTGTGTCTAAGAAAGTGTGTGTATATGTGTCTGTGTGTGTGTGTGTGTGGTCTGAAATAAAGAAAGGCAATAAACTGTATAAGAAAAGCATTCTACACAATGAACAAACATCTAAATGAAGAATAAACTGCTATATGAGCATAAGATTACCAAAATTACAATTAGCAGAGGCAAAGCATGCTAAGCAACATGAAAACATTACATACTGAATGTTGAACAAGTAATTTAACCTTTAACAACAATAAGCAGGGTCATAATTATCACCTACTAACTCAAACCTGCACATAATAATTCCATGCAAACACAAACTGTAATAGTGAACAAATTATACATCATTAGAAAGCAGAAAACACTTACTTTCTGTCAAGAACGCACAGATAATAGAACAAACACCAAAGTCCATTACACACAGTCCGCTGCTCCTCAGTGTCACTGGGCTCTGCAGCTTGCCAGTGTGTCCAGACATGCCCAGACATGTTTTACTGCCAGCCCTCTGTACCAGCAGATGGTGCTGTTGAGCACTTAGATGAAACCTTACTTTGTAGGGCTTTCTCACAGTGACATGTCAGACTACTCTATTTAGTTTGCCCAAAAATCCATTTGTGGTATTTCCTCACTATTATAAAATGATCCCAAATTAATCAGCAGTTTGTAGGTTTTACTGGTCACACAAGCAGCTGCATGAATGTAAACGTATTCAAGATGAGGCAAACATAGGGTTACAGTTATTATTGAACATTTGTTTAAATAAAATTCTTAAATCTGAAGCTGACAATGCCTCCTTGTATTTCACCTTAAATAAATTATTCTCTTCCACACATCAAAACCAATCACATAAACTCAAAAGTGCACTGTCCATGATGTCCACGATGTGTGTGACGCAGGACGTAGAGCCCCACCCCTGGGTGAAACGCCTGGTTTTTAGTGAGTCCCCTGCCTGCACAGCCATCCAAAGCATTCTGTTTACTGCCTTCCACTTCCACGTGACTTTAAATTCCAATTGGACCATACTGAGCATTGTTAATTACATCCTGTTCTGCAGATGTCAGTAACTGGCCAGTAATTGTTGGTCTTTAATTATAGTTACTCTGGCATATTGATAACCCAGTGGAACTGACTTTGCATGTATTTGGTAATTTAATCATATAGTTTCTTGTTTTTATCGCCATGTAAGTTGGCGCAACTTAAAGTAGCTTCACATGTAGTGAGCTACTTCTGCAGGTGTTTGTGTAACTTAGCTTGCTACATTTGACTGGGTGGTAGCTTCTGTGTAGTAAAGCTTCATTTATAGCAGAGTAACTTGTAGCTTAGCTCACTACATTTTCCAAGTAGCTTGTCCATCACTGCCACCGACCACACCAGTCCCGCCACCACAGTGGGCCCAAGGACAAAAAGAAAGGAAACTAATTAAGAAATACTCCATAAGAAATCAAGAGCACTTTAACAAATGAAAACCAGGGAACACACAAAAAGAAAATACACTAGACCCTACAAATTATGAACAAAAGAAATCAAACTCAAAGAGAATACTACATATACTAATACTAAACAGGAATAAATCAAAAACCAAAATACCTACATGTAACTTAATACTACTTTTATTTAGTATTACTTAATACTACTTAATACTATTGTTTGTCACCATGTGATAAACAATAGTAATGACAAATTAACCACAAACAAAGAATCAGTCATAACAATCAACCCCTGGCCACACAATCAATAAATAAAAGAAATAGTGACAGCCTCAAAAATTGACTTGAGTTGTTCCCCCCAGTGGCCAATACAACTGCCCAACTGTGGATGGCAGAAGCAGCAATGATGGCAGCTAGCCGGCTGTTAGCGTGTGTATAGCTTGGTGAAGCAGCGTCCCAATAGTTAACATGGCAAAGCCAGCATCAGTGGTATTAGTCTTAGCAAGCAAGCATGATTTAAGCACCACAGCAGTTTGAACAAAGCAAAGCAGTTTTACAGTACGCAAAGCAGAAGTATTTCTGGCTTAGTCTCAATTACCTACAGCAGAAGGAGTGATGATTCTTTCCACTTGGCATCATTATCATAGCATAGAAGGGTTCATCCCAAATGAGTGCGGGAACCCAGCAAAAGAGACCTGAAGGAGTGCAGTACAGGTTCAACCAGACAATGCAGAGGCCAAAGCAAACAGGAAGCGCGTTACCGTCAGCATCAAAGAGGGCAAGAAGACGTCAAGATGGCAAACCCCCCATTTATATAGAGCAGACCCACAGCGATTGGCCGATAAGCAAGATGGTCCAAACTCAACTCAACAAGAATGGCATATCTTGCTGCCACACATGGAAGCACTGGTCTCGGTGTCTGTGTTCTATATGTGGCAGCAAGACATGCAATGCTGATTGGTTTGAGGTTGGATCATCTTGCTCATTGGCCGATCGCTATGGACCTACTCTATATAAACGGGGGGTCTGCCATATTTAAGCCTCTTGCTCTCCTTTGATGCTGAATGTGACGCACTTCTGCTTCCGTGTCGTCTGATTCACCCTGTGCTGCGCTCCTGCAGGTATGGTTGTAGCTGCTAATTAGGTTGTAACTTTTTTTATTTTGCGTCATCCACTTAGCAGCCATTGTTGCTTCTTTAGGTCTCGTTCCTGGGCTCCTATACCTCTCAGTGATGAATGCTTACCTGCTACGATGATGGTAGGTCCCCGTGTAGCGGTGCTAGCATTAGCATATTGTTTCTGGTTTTGGTAATATTGCGTTTCTCCGTTTTAGATGCCAGGTGGACAGAATCACTCCTGCTGTTAATGGGACTGCCTAGAAATACTGCTGCTTTGCAGAGCTATAAAACTGCTGCTTATGAACGGTCAACTGTTCACCTCATTCCAACACTTTAATCACGCTTGCTTGCTGGCTAACGCTAATGGCCAGCTAGTGGCTATTACCGCTGCGTCTGCCATTCACAACGTGGCGTTTGTATTAGCCATTGAGGTGAACCACTTGAGCCACCTTCGTTGTGACCGTTCAAGTTTCCTTTTTTTAATTGAACGTGTGCTAAGGAGCTTATTGTTATGATTGGTTTTGTTAGTGATTAATTTGTCATGGTTATTGTTTGTCACATGGTGTTTTACTTTGTGTAACATCTTTTTTTTTTATCCATGTGAAGTTTTTTTTTTTTTTTTTTCAACCCTTTGTTAATTTTGATTATTTGAATTAAGTGATATATATGTATTTTGGTTTTTGATTTATTTCCATTTAGTATAGTTATATTGTATAATGAATTTTGATTTCTTTTGTTCATAATGTGTTAGGTTTAGTGGGTTTTCTTCTGTACCTACTTTGGTTTTTAATTGTTAAAGTGTGGTTGCTTTTTTTTTTTGAGTATTTGTTTATTAATTTCTTTTTCTTTTGTCTTTTTTTTAGTAGCTGTGGGCCCACCGTGGCGGCGGGGACTGGTGTGGTCGGTGGTGGAGTCCCCTTTTTTTTTGGTTTGCTGTGTCGTCATTACCCCGGTTGATTGTTCACTTCAAGTGTGGCTGTGTGTGTGATTGTGTCTGCACGTGTGATTGGGGTGACCCTCCTGGGATCCCTCACCATCCTCCCCTTCTCTTCGCTCACTGGTAAGGCCCCAGCCCTAATTACACATTTTTTTTGGATTGTTTAGTTTATTATTTTTTTCTCCCTGCACACCTTTTTAATTTGAATTGTATTTTAAAAATGTCTATTTGTATTAAAATATAATTTTATCTGCTCATTTGGAACCACGTCTCGACTCCCTCTTTTGTATATTTGAACCTGTGTGCCGTTAGGTTATATTTGTTAACTGAGTAGAGAATTCTCTGGGTGAAATTCCCAGAGTGGCGTTGTCAGGTCGGAAGGTTATGTTGAAATGCATTCATTTGCATTTCTGTCTTAGTGACACTCCTGTTTATCCATACCCACTGTCGCCACATTAGTGGCGTTGTCGGCAGGATATACTTATTGAGGACCAAGATATGTGTTCCATTTTATTGTTTTGGGGTATGTGTATATTGTAAGTGGCTGTTCTAAAATAAGTTGAGGCAAAGCAGCAGTACGTTTCTGGTGGACCTGTAGTCAGTCCTTGTGGGAATTTTTCTTTTTTTTTTTTTTTTTTTTTCTCTTTCTGAGGTCCTCTTGCTGGGTTTTCTTTACTTCACAGCTTTATCCCAAATGTAGGATCTCCCTGTTGTAGATCAGGATTTAGCTATGGAGGCACAGGTGCAGGAGTTGATGGATTTAGTTGCGCAGTTAAAGGCAGACAATGAGAGGCTGCAACGGGAGCAGGCTGCGGCCGTGCCTGACCCTGCTGCTCCTGTTGCAGCTGGTACCCCTATGCTAGAAAGACTGGTTTTTGTTCCTCGTGATAGAAAGTGTCCCATGTTTCGGGGAAAGGCAGGTATAGGGTTGACTGAGTGGTTTGAGGAAGTCCAGGCTTGTATGAGAGTATGTCATTTATCTGTAGCAGATCAGGCTTTCTTTTTGTTTGACCACTTAGAAGGTGAAGCACGTGAGGAGATAAAGTACCGTTCTGCTGAGGAGTGGGGAGACCCAGCCAAGGTAGTTGCTGTGTTGCAGGAGTTGCATTGTTGTTGTGAATCATATGTAGCCCTACAGGAGGCATTTTTTTTCTCGACGACAGCGGGAGGGTGAGTCCCTGCAAGAGTTTTCACTTGCGTTGATGGGTGTTATGGCAGCAGTGAAACAGCGTGCTCCTAGTGAGATGCCAAATGCTGAAGTTTTATTGCATGATCAGTTTGTTGAGCATGTCCTTGATGGTGCCCTGCGTCGTGAGCTCAAACAGTTTGTGCCTAGGCAGCCGGCTGCAACCTTATTGGAGGTTCGTGGTGAGGCAATCAGATGGGAGCTTGAGGGTCTGCCGGGGGGTGTCAGAGGCAGAAGTCATTCTGTTCCTTCAGTCTTTGGTATGCAATATGGAGTACAGAGAGGGCCACAGCGATTGGCTAATGACCCTCAGGTGTCTGAGTTGAAAGAATTGAAGGAGATGTTAAAACTTCAGCAGGAGCAGATTAACCAACTTACGCAAAGCATGTCCCAGCTGCAGGGCTCCCATCAGCGCAGCCGTCCATTGCAGCGATGCCCCATAATATGTCTGCGTTGTCAGCAGCCAGGTCATATAGCTAGAGACTGCGATGGGGTACATGTCCCCCAACGCTCACAGTCCTCTTTGCCTGCTCCCCCACAGCCCAGCAGGCATCCCCAGCAGGCGCCAGAAAACTAGTGCCCGCCGAATTGCAGAGCCACAGTTCGGGGGGGGCAGCCACTGGCTCAAGGGTTGGTTCAAGTGAGTTAAGGGAAGCTAAGTTGATGTCACCCTGTCCACATTTAGATGTGTTCAGGGAGAGTTAACAGGAATGCAGATGCTTTGTCCCGACAGCATTCACCTCCAGTACAGGATCTGGAGGTTATGATTTGTGGTACATCACTTCCCCAGCCATTACAGCAGGCCCTGCAGAGTCAAAGGACCACTGCCACTCAAACTGCTGTGGTAGCCCTGCCCCAGCATACTCCATCACAGATTTCAGTTTTGCAGCAGGCTGACCCGGTCATCAGTGAAGTTCTGGCCTTTTGGAGCTGGAAACAACAGCCAGGCCCCGATAACCGGAAGAAGTTCTCCCGGCCTGTTTTGACACTGGTCCATCAATGGGATCGGTTGGTGGAAAAGGAAGGGGTTATGTATCGCCGAGTCCATCATCCAGATGGTGCAGAGGTGGTGTTGCAGGTGCTTCTACCTGCTGCTTTAAAGGAGGAAGTGCTGACACAGGTGCATCAGGGGCATGGCCATCAGGGTGTTGGAAGGACATTAGAGCTGCTTCGGCAGCAACGTTATTGGCCAGGTATGTCCTCTGAGGTGGCCCAGTGGTGTCAGGCATGTGAGAGGTGCCAGGTCGCCAAGGATAACCAACCAGCTGCTCATAGTTACATGGGGCACCTGCTAGCCTCCCGGCCGAATGAGATAGTGGCTATTGACTACACGGTATTAGAACCCAGCAGTAATGGTCTTGAGAATGTGCTTGTCATGACAGATGTTTTTAGCAAGTACACGCTGGCTGTCCCTACCCGAGACCAACGAGCTTCCACTGTGGCTCAGGTTTTAGTGGCAGAGTGGTTTTTGAAGTTTGGGGTCCCAGCACGTATACATTCGGACCAGGGCCGTAACTTTGAGAGCTCATTGATCCAGCAGCTTTGTAGGTTGTATAGTGTTGAAAAGTCTCGCACTACCCCATACCATCCAGCTGGCAATGGCCAGTGTGAGCGTTTCAATCGAACCCTTCATAATCTCCTTCGAACTTTGCCTGTGCATCAGAAACGAGACTGGCACACCTGTCTGCCACAGATGTTGTATTCATACAACACCACTCCCCATCAATCAACTGGTGAATCCCCATTCTTTTTGATGTTTGGGCAAGAGCCTCGGCTCCCAGTTGATTTCTTTTTGGGTCGAGTTCCAGAGCCTGTTGGTGGGGACTGTCCATGAGTGGATTCAGGATCACCAAGCTCGATTGCAGATGGCCTTTGATGGAGCTCGGGAAAGGCTAAAGGTTGCTGCTGAGCGCAGAAAGACAAACCATGATCGGCGAGTTCATGATGTGCGATTGGAAGAGGGCCAGCTGGTGTGGTTGAAGGATTTCAGTGCAAAAGGTCGTGTGGGGTCCTGTGGTGTACAGAGTCCTCAAAGCACCAAAAGGGGAAGGGTCAGTGTATACTATTGCGCCCATACATGACCAGTCTAAATCCAAACAGGTCCACCGTACGCTGTTGAAGGTTGTGGTTGATCCTGATCCCCCTGATGGTGTTGCTGCCCCCGCTTTCGCCTCCTGTTGACCAGCCATCTTCACAGGATGAGCTGCTGACTGAGGACGATTTGTGTGTCCTGGTGCAGGAGGCTCCTCAAGTGACTTCACCTCAGATGACTGCATCAACCCAAACCATCCCTCAGCTGCAGCCTACCCAATCCGATTCAGTCTCTCCAATGCCAGGTCCTTCAAAGGTTCCTGTTCCAATGGCAGCAGACTTGACCCTAGCGCATTTGGTTGCTCCACCGACCATAGACCCTGACATTAGTACACCATTAGTACGGCGGACTGCACGGTCAACTGCTGGCCTGCATTCGAATGTCCATCATCTGCCAAGGTCGGTGGAGAGCATGGCACCTGGGACTTCCAACCCTTCAGCTCCTGTGGTGAACGCAGTTTCTGCCCTCTTTAGGCCTTGGCATTAGCTTGGTAGCCAGGTGTTTCTTTTGTCATCGTCGGGGCACCGTTGCAAAAAGGGGGGGTAGATTGTGGCAGCAAGACATGCAATGCTGATTGGTTTGAGGTTGGATCATCTTGCTCATTGGCCGATCGCTGTGGGCCTACTCTATATAAACGGGGGGTCTACCATCTTGAAACCTCTTGCTCTCCTTTGATGCTGAATGTGATGCACTTCCAGTTCACTTCCGCTTCCGTGTCGTCTGATTCACCCTGTGCTGCGCTCCTGCAGGTATGGCTGTAGCCGCTAATTAGGTTGTAACTTTTTTTATTTTGCGTCATCCACTTAGCAGCCATTGTTACTTCTTTAGGTCTCGTTCCTGGGCTCCCGTACTTCTCAGTGATGAATGCTTACCTGCTACGATGATGGTAGGTCCCCGTGTAGCGGTGCTAGCATTAGCATATTGTTTCTGGTTTTGGTAATATTGCGTTTCTCCATTTTAGATGCCAGGTGGACAGAATCACTCCTGCTGTTAATGGGACTGCCTAGAAATACTGCTGCTTTGCAGAGCTATAAAACTGCTGCTTATGAACGGTCAACTGTTCGCCTCATTCCAACACTTTAATCACGCTTGCTTGCTGGCTAGCGCTAACGGCCAGCTAGTGGCTATTACCGCTGCGTCTGCCATCCACAACGTGGTGTTTGTATTAGCCATTGAGGTGAACCACTTGAGCCACCTTCGTTGTGACCGTTCAAGTTTCCTTTTTTTAATTGAACGTGTGCTAAGGAGCTTACTGTTATGATTGGTTTTGTTAGTGATTAATTTGTCATGGTTATTGTTTGTCACATAGTGTTTTACTTTGTGTAACATCTTTTTTTTTTTATCCATGTGAAGTTTTGTTTTTTTGTTAATCCTTTGTTAATTTTGATTATTTGAATTAAGTGATATATATGTACTTTGGTTTTTGATTTATTTCCATTTAGTATAGTTATATTGTATAATGAATTTTGATTTCTTCTGTTCATAATGTGTAAGGTTTAGTGTGTTTTCTTCTGTACCTACTTTGGTTTTTAATTGTTGAAATGCGGTTGCTTTTTTTTTTGAGTATTTGTTAATTAATTTCTTTTTCTTTTGTCTTTTTTTTAGTAGCTGTGGGCCCACCGTGGCGGCGGGACTGGTGTGGTTGGTGGTGGAGTCCCCTTTTTTTTTTGGTTTGCTGTGTCGTCACTACCCCGGTTGATTGTTCACTTCAAGTGTGGCTCTGTGTGTGATTGTGTCTGCACGTGTGAGATTGGGGTGACCCCCCCGGGATCCCTCACTATCCTCCCCTTCTCTTCGCTCACTGGTAAGGCCCCAGCCCTAATTACACACTTTTTTGGATTGTTTAGTTTATTATTTTTTGCTCCCTGCACACCTTTTTAATTTGAATTGAATTGTATTTTAAAAATGTCTATTTGTATTAAAATATAATTTTATCTGCTCATTTGGAACCACGTCTCGACTCCCTCTTTTGTATATGTGAACCTGTGTGCCCGTTCGGTTATATTTGTTAACTGAGTAGAGAATTTCTCTGGGTGAAATTCCCAGAGTGGCATTGTCAGGTCGGAAGGTTATGTTAAAATGCATTCATTTCCATTTCTGTCTTAGTGACACTCCTATTTATCCATACCCACTGTGGCCACATATAGGATTAAAACATGACAAACTAGAAAAGCACTCGGAGAGCGCAGACCTCTGCCAATGCAGATCAGTCCAACACCCACGACCCCACCCCCATGATCACCACCAAAATTTAATCATTTGTTCCTTGTGCCAGTATCAACATTTCCTGAAATTTTCATCCATATCTATCCATAACTTTTTAAGTTATCTTGCACATGGACAGACAGACAGACAAACAAACCAACGCCAGCAAAAACATAACCTCCTTGGTGGAGGTAATAATTTTAAGGGAGTATGTTAAGACTTCTGGGTGAAACGACAAAGCTGTTAAGACTGAGTAAATGGGTTTAAAAAACTTCACTGTTGAAAATTGTACTTGTTTGGTTTCTTTAAATTTCTTTATGTGTTTACATATTTTTGTCTAATTTTGTTAATAATAGTAATGTTTATATTATGGTAAATTAAGTGTGACAGTTTATATTTATGAGCAGGCAGGGTTGCCTGAGGTTATATATGGCGGCTGTGGCCCATTCTAATCAACCTATTCATTGATCTGTTCGCCATCGGCAGAAGCACACAGCCCATTGGTATGTAACAAACGCTATCAGCTAATGTAGACTGCTAAGGGTGTTTAATCGTTAATAGATGCTTGTGTATGTTTTCATTTGTCTTGTTAAGTTAGCGTTACTTTACAGTGGAAGGATGTTTGTGTTTGTTTAACTATGAGTTGCGGGAATGCGGAAGTTCGGCTGTGGCGTGAGTGCCAATTATCAATGCTAACCGTATCTTACGTTACCTTAAATATTCTTTAAGTTAATGATCCTGGCGACTGCCATAGTAAACTCCGTAGTAAGCGACGTTTAATTCTTAGTCTGTAACAATGTCGCGCTGCGGCGCATTTTGGCTTTGTTTACGTTGTGGTCGGCATGTGTAGTTATTAGCCCATGAGCTCCCATTCATAAAAAGGGCTACGGTGGCGCTACGGTGGCGCTTGGGTGCGCTTTGCGCATGCTCCAAGGACACTAAGCCTTCTGGGTGATGTAGTTTCCAGGGTAATATAGTCACTGTTGTTATTAGTCTAATGTGTTTGTCTTTTAAGTCTGTTTGTCATGTGAGAGATGACTTTGTTTGCTTGATGTTGTGTTTTATGTGTGAAGAGTGCATTGTAATTATGAATTTCTATGTGTTTGTTTTTATTCAAAGGTTTATGACCTGTGATAATTCCTGTGAAGAACAAAAAATAAATTCAGCAAGAAAAGGATAAACACGAGTTGTAACATTGTGTGCTGTCTGTCCAGCCTTTTCGGAGGGCTAAAAATTTTGAAAAGTCCGAACAGTCATAAACCACGGACAGAAAACCTTAAAGAAAGGACAAAGCCCGAAGAACAGAATTATATCTAAGAGACTGCTGAATTAATCTGACTGAGCTAACAGCCCATCCACAAAGCTGTTTGATCATCTGCTAACCTGCTGGCTGAGAAATAAATGAGCAAAAGCCCAATAAGGGCAGAAGAATTATCTGAACCTAGGTGGCACTAAAAGCTTGTATTCTGAGTAAAAGCAGAAAAAGGGTGCAAGATGGCAGCAACAGAGGAGGCGCTGGAGAAGCTAAAGCAGAAGCGTTCAGCTGCTCAGACCATGTTCACCAAAAGAGCCAATCACCTCACCTCCAGAGCCGATGCTCTTAGAGAAAACGACATGATAAATGAATGGAGGAACTTTCAAAAGGAGCACTCCAGAGTCAGAGATGCAGGGTTTGAATATACAACGGCCCTGATAGAAGCAAACGTCGAAAAAGCCACAGAAAAGGCAGAAAGTATCGACGAGAAAACAGCAGACTGCGACCGTAAGTTTGATGAAGTTGAGCAGATAGTCCTAATGAGCTTCTGGTCAAGGTTTGCTGAGGAGGGAATTATCACTCTCGCTAAAGAGGCTGAATCAGCCATGGATCAGGCTGAGGCAACCGACCGTCGACAGACAACCAGAAGGCAGCGTGAGCTCATGAATAGAAGCCTGGAGCGGGAGATCTTCGAGCTTGAAAATGAGCTGAGTAAATGGATTGACTTGATTCCCAGATCCAAGCTAACAGAATCAAGAGACCGTATAAGGAAACTGAAGAGGAGACGTGAGAAACTGTGGGATGAGTGGGTATGGCAAAGCAGTACTCGAGGTTCGGATCAGTCCGGCGATGAAGAGGAGGAGCCAGATGTCAAAGTGGAGCGAAATCAAGTTGGAGAGCAGAGCAAGACCCGTGAACAAGCAACGGCTGTTGGTGCTCAACCTAATCCTGATCCGTTCTACTCCGTAGAGACACAAGCCCCTGTAGTCGGCGTCCAGCCTAGCTTGCCCAGTGCACTCCCCGATCTCAGCTATCGTGCACTTCCACATCCTGTGAGCTCATCACCTGGGACTTTCAACGCACCACAAGGTGGCCCAGACATGAACCCCGGAGCATATAACTTCAGACCTCTAATTAGCCTTGAGCGAGCACGCCTGCCCATGTTTTCCGGTAACATCAGGGACTACTACCGCTGGAAAGCTGAATGGGAGGACCTGGAGCGGCTGGGAAACCCACACAGATTGGAGAACGTGAGGAAGTTCCACCTTCTAGGTAGCCTAGATGAGAAAGTCAGGAGGGACCTCGCATTGTCCAGCTGCAGTTCCGTCAACGATGTGTTCAGGCTCCTTGACAACAGGTACGGGAACAAGCCAAAAATAGTGCTGCTGATTTCAAAAGAAGTGCAAGGACTTCCCCCCATCAAAGGAAACAACCCTAGAAAGGCAATTGAACTGATCCAAGCTATAGAGAGAGCACTGCGTGATCTCCAAATCTTGGGGGAGGAAGATGCAGTGAAAAATCGAGTGGTGGCTCAGTCAATTGAGAGCAAGCTATCCGATTCTCTTAAAGAAAAGTGGTTAACATACAAGAATGATCCTGCAAGCGGCTTTTCATCACGCACCCACTTTGATTGTCTACTGCAATACCTGAAGAGGCAGGAGGACATTCTCGAGGAGTTAGATCAGCTGCAACCCACTTCAGAGAATATGCCTGAGAGGTTTAATGGAAATAGAAAAGAAAAAAGAGCATTCACCAAAGCCACATTGGGAAACACCCAAAAGAACTCACAACCAAATTCATGCATCACGTGTGGTGACAGTGAGCATGCAGGTAGACTATTCGCCTGCAAAGTCTTCAAGAAGCTTAACCTGTCAAGTAAGAAAGCTCAGCTAAGGAAAGCAGGAGCATGCTTCAAGTGTTTGTGCCTTCATGGTGAAGCTAACAGTTGCACCCCAAAGTATCTTTGCTCAAAGGATGACTGCCGAAAAGGGGGGTCTTCAGACCACAACTACCTCCTCTGCCCAAAACCACAGATCAGGAAAAAGGATCAAAAGAGTGGAGAGCAGGGTGACATAAAAGTGGAGAAAAGAGGATTTGGACTGACTGACAAACAAGAAGAGCTCCTAGCCAAACTCCCTCCAGAGCTGAAAGCAGAGTTTAAAGAAGCTTTCTCAAATAAAGTATCAACCACAGTGTGCACCAGCACTGGCTGCGATCCAAAAGAGTACCCAGTCATAATGATGCTACAAGAGGTGACAACAAACTCGGGCCAGATAGTTGGTGCACTGATTGACCTCGCATCGGATACAAATTATATCTCGCATGAAGCCGCCAGACGTCTCAACCTGAATGGAGATGACATTAAGTTGATTGTCCAAGGAGTTGGAGGGATGGAGAAGGCAGTTTCTACCAAAAGGTATGCTCTGAGGTTGAGAGTAAAAACCCCCAAAGGTACAGTCACAGAGCACAAACTTCTCTGTTATGGCCTGGAAAACATCGCTAAGGTGAACCAAGCAGTCACACCACAGCAACTACGGAAATTTTTCCCTGATGTTGCAGCCAAGGATTTGGTCCGCCCCAATAAGATTGATCTCCTAATTAGTCACAGGGAGGGTCGCCTGGTCCCACAACCAACCAAAGTGGAGGGAGACCTTGTCCTCTGGGATGGTCCCCTGGGTAAAACTGTCGGTGGTACACATCCTAACCTCTTCGAAGATATAGACCTAGTAGTGCATTGGTCTGAAACCCACTTCGCAAGGTCAATGAGAACAGCTTCCAGAGCGTACAGAGAGATCCTTGTGAACCCGGCAGGACCTAGAGAAGCCCAAGTAGAACATGGAGAAGCAATCCTGCGTAGTACTGCAACTACCAGCAAAGAAATTTTTGAGTGGTTCGAGTGGGACAGTGTCGGCGCCGCATGTGAACCTCAATGTGGTGGCTGTAGGTGCGGTAGGTGTCCCCCTGGAGGCAAAGAAATGACTCTAGGAGAGGAAAGAGACCTAGAGAAGATCAAAGAATGCCTCACCTATGTGCAAGCAGATAAGCATAGTGCCTTCCCTCACTGGGATGCATCCTACCCTTGGAAAGGAGACCTTGTGACCCTACCTGATAATCGTTGTGCAGTAGAGGCCACCTTCCTGAACACGGAGAAACGTCTCGGGAGGGAGTTGGAGTGGAAGGCTGCATACAGGGAGCAAATTCATGAGATGGTCTCGAGGGGAGCTGCAGCTAAACTCACCAAAGAGGAGATGGACAGCTGGAAGGGACCGAAGTGGTATATCAGTCACCTAGTTGCACCTAATCCTCACTCAATTACTACACCTGTCAGAATTGTATGGAACAGTAGCCAAGAGTTCCGGGGGGGTGAGTTTAAATGACCTCCTGCACAAGGGTCCAGACGTCCTCAATTCAATCAGAGGAGTTCTCCTGAGGTTCAGGAGTGGGTTGTATGCTGCCCTAGGTGATGTGAGGAAGATGTACAACTCCGTGTGGCTTAAAGACAAAGAAGTCCATCTTCATCGCTTCCTCTGGAGAGACAACCCAGAGGATGAAATTGAAGTCTTTGCTGTCGTCAGGGTAAACATCGGTGACAAACCTGCGGGCTGTATCGCTCAGGTTGCAATGAGAGAAACTGCAAACCTGCCCCAGTTTGCTGCCATGGTTGAAGAGCGTCGGGTTCTGATGGAAGACAGTTATGTCGACGACATCTTGACATCCTGCAATGACCTCAAGACACTGGTAAAGATTACCAAAGGAGTGGAAAAGATCTTGGAAGCCGGGGGCTTTTCCCTCAAGCCGTGGGTCTTGTCTGGCCAAAGTGGGAGGTCTGGAGCTGCAGTCAACCCCAGTAACAGTGAAAAAACTGCAACTATGCCCAAAACTCTGGTGTTACCCAATCAAATGCAGGATGAAGAAAACAAAGCACTAGGAGTTGGCTACGAACCAGAGACTGACAAACTTCACGTAATGACATCCATCAACTTCTCAAAAAAGCGAGGCAAAATGAGGTTGGAATGTGACTTATGCGAGCAAGACGTCAGAAGCAACACTCCAAATCCCTTGACTCGTCGAATGCTGTTAAGCCAGATTGCTGGTTTTTATGATCCTATCGGCCTAGCCACACCTGCTAAGCAGAAAGGAGTAATGCTGGTAAGGGAGTCCTACCAAGAAGCGGGTAAAGGCAACCCAGGTAAAGACACATGGGATGACCCGCTCTCTCCAAAACTCCGGGAGGCCTCCATAAGACTCTTCGAGGAGTATGTGAGGCTTGGCCAGATCAGATTCGAGAGAAGTCTCACACCGCCAGGAGCCATAGGCAGCCCACTGGGAGTCACGTTTTCAGATGGGAGTGAAGCTTCCTATGGTGCCGTACTCTACCTCAGATAGGAGACACAGAATGGAGTTGTCGTGAAACTGGTCGAGTCAAAGGCCAAACTCAGTCCATTAAACCAGAAAGGGGATGTGATTAAGGCAGAGTTATGCGGCGCAGTCTTCGCAGTTCGTCTGAAAAAGTACTTTGAGAAGCACTGCCGCATTGAGGTCGCACATTGGGTCCACTTTGTGGACAGTCAAACAATCCTGGGAGCGATCCAGAAAGATAGTTATGGCTACCAGACCTTCTTCGCGAATCGCATCGGAGAAATCCAGAAGGCAGGACCAGTAGAAAACTGGAGGTGGGTTGAGGGTGGCCTTAACATATCCGACATCATCACAAGGGGAGCATCTCCTGAGGAGCTCGATGAAGAGTCAGAGTGGCAAAGGGGCCCTGAGTTCCTAAGATGGCCGGAAGCTGAGTGGCCTGTGAAGATGGCCAGTGAGATAGTGACTACCGTTGCTGATGATGTTAAAAGGCTCCAGAGAAAAGCTTTTTCAGCTGCAGTCACCAGAGCTCAATCACGGAAGAGATCTACCCCCTGCAATGCTGATGTCGGTTTGGATTTGGGAGCACTGAAGGATGATGACGGTCGTCCTACACTGCAACTGCCACTGAGAAGCCAAGATCCAGTTCCAGCAGCAGACAGACCGAGGAGGAAACCCTGGGGTGTGAACCTTGTGCACCTGGTCGAGCCCAGGCGGTTTAGTACTCTGTTAAAGTTATGTGGAACCATTGCCTGGACTCGACGAGCTGCAGAATCCTGGTTGGAAAGGAAACGCCCAACCTTGGGTTCAGCAAAGTGGGAGGTAAATGGTTCCAAGCTATCTGCAGAAGAGAGAAAAGTTGCATTCCAAGACCTTGCCCTCGCAGCTCAGGATGGTATAGATTTTCACAGTACGACCTTGAACCGTCTGGTTGTGACCAAGGATGACAACACTGGTCTCTTGCTGTGTGGTGGTAGGGTTCAATCTTGGAATGAAGATGGAATGGCTGTACCTTTAATTCCTTTCCAGTCATGGCTGGGGACTTTGCTGGCAAGAGAAGCTCATGAGGTGAATCATGAAGGCATCGCTGCGACACTGCTGCGCACAAGAAGAAAGGCCTGGGTGGTGCAAGGTCGGAGAACAGTCAAGAAGGTAGTCAGTGAGTGCATCATTTGCAGAAAACAAAGAGCCAGATTGTGCCAGCAAGTGATGAGTGATCTTCCTCTAGAGCGTACCAGCAGATCAAACCCCTTTGAGTATACCACACTGGACCTCTTTGGCCCTTTTGAGGTTATGGACGCTGTTAAGAAAAGAACCAAGAAAAAGGTCTGGGGAGTAGTGTATTGTTGCATGGCTTCCAGGGCTGTCCATGCTGACCTCGTTGATGACCAGTCATCTGAAAGTTTTCTTCAGGCTTACTCCCGATTTACGGCTCTTAGGGGGCATCCTAAGAAGTTATGGTCAGACAGAGGCTTAAACTTCGTGGGTGCCAGCCCTGCGCTAAGAGAGCTACACAAACACCTAGCCTGTTTACAGAATGGATCAGTTGAGAACGTGGCTGCCAAGAACGGCAGTGAATGGCAGTGGGATTTCCACCCCGCAGACTCGCCCCATAGGAATGGTGCAGCTGAAGCAGCGGTTAAGCTCATTAAAAAAGCTCTAAACAGCCTCAGCGGAGCTACCAGACGCTACACATGGGGGGAGTTCCAGACTCTTCTCTACTCGGCAGCTAACTTGACCAACGAGCGTCCCATCGATGCCAAGGCACAGGAGCAGGAGGACACAGTGGAGTATTTGACTCCTAACTCCCTTATCCTGGGGCGTACTGGGCATGGAGGAGATATGCACGGGATCGACATGGAAACCCACCCTTGGCGTAGGCTGAGGGCTGTCCAGGCTGGAGTGGACAAGTTCTGGTCGAAGTGGAGTGAGTTGGCAGGTCCAAATTTATTCATCCGGCACAAGTGGCACCGAACGGAGAGGAGCGTCGAGGTTGGAGATGTGGTCTGGATCGCGGATCAGAATGCTCTGAGAGGACAGTTCCGGCTTGGTCGAGTTGTTGCTACGTATCCTGACAAGAAGGGGGTGGTCCGGGACGTGGACGTCAAGACCTGCATGGGCCTTCCAGCCTCCCTTGTGCCTAGGGCTCAGAGGAAGAACTCTATCCTGTCTCCAACCATCGTGCTTCACAGGGATGTACGGAGGTTGGTGGTCCTGGTTCCGATTGAGGATCAACGGGAGGTAAGATAAGTCCTCGCCATGGGTACCCGAAAGACTGTGACTTTAAATGGACTCTTGTTGCTTTAGTTAGTGGGTAACCCTGGGAGGCAACTGAGTGGTTCAAGGGCAAACCTACACTCAGTAGGAGGAAAGGTGGTGGAGCCTACCTCCTTAGTTAGCCTTTGTACTCATGTTCTAACTCATGGAAGCATTTGGACTACTGAAGAGCACTTTAACTTTGAAAGGTCACTTTATTCTGAAAGACACTTTAGATTCCATGTAGCTACTAAGGCTGGACTTTAAGTCCACGAGTTCCCTTTGATGTCCACTTAAAGACTCAAGTAACTGTTGTGATTATTGTGGCCTCCTTGGATCTCCTGATCAGTCGGCCAAGTGGGAGGTGTTAAGACTTCTGGGTGAAACGACAAAGCTGTTAAGACTGAGTAAATGGGTTTAAAAAACTTCACTGTTGAAAATTGTACTTGTTTGGTTTCTTTAAATTTCTTTATGTGTTTACATATTTTTGTCTAATTTTGTTAATAATAGTAATGTTTATATTATGGTAAATTAAGTGTGACAGTTTATATTTATGAGCAGGCAGGGTTGCCTGAGGTTATATATGGCGGCTGTGGCCCATTCTAATCAACCTATTCATTGATCTGTTCGCCATCGGCAGAAGCACACAGCCCATTGGTATGTAACAAACGCTATCAGCTAATGTAGACTGCTAAGGGTATTTAATCGTTAATAGATGCTTGTGTATGTTTTCATTTGTCTTGTTAAGTTAGCGTTACTTTACAGTGGAAGGATGTTTGTGTTTGTTTAACTATGAGTTGCGGGAATGCGGAAGTTCGGCTGTGGCGTGAGTGCCAATTATCAATGCTAACCGTATCTTATGTTACCTTAAATATTCTTTAAGTTAATGATCCTGGCGACTGCCATAGTAAACTCCGTAGTAAGCGACGTTTAATTCTTAGTCTGTAACAATGTCGCGCTGTGGCGCATTTTGGCTTTGTTTACGTTGTGGTCGGCATGTGTAGTTATTAGCCCATGAGCTCCCATTTATAAAAAGGGCTACGGTGGCGCTACGGTGGCGCTTGGGTGCGCTTTGCGCATGCTCCAAGGACACTAAGCCTTCTGGGTAATGTAGTTTCCAGGGTAATATAGTCACTGTTGTTATTAGTCTAATGTGTTTTGTCTTTTAAGTCTGTTTGTCATGTGAGAGATGACTTTGTTTGCTTGATGTTGTGTTTTATGTGTGAAGAGTGCATTGTAATTATGAATTTCTATGTGTTTGTTTTTATTCAAAGGTTTATGACCTGTGATAATTCCTGTGAAGAACAAAAAATAAATTCAGCAAGAAAAGGATAAACACGAGTTGTAACATTGTGTGCTGTCTGTCCAGCCTTTTCGGAGGGCTAAAAATTTTGAAAAGTCCGAACAATTGCATTATGAGTTAAGACAAACTTATCAGCCAGCTCCGCTGCTTTCAAAACTGAAGAAGGCTTCTGCTCATTTACATAAGTAGCAGTACGCTGAGGAATACCATTTTTAAACTGCTCCAATAATATCAGCTCACAAAGACCCGCAAAATTATCAACTTTAGCAGCTGAACACCACCGCTGAAAATGTGAGGTCAGATCACAGGCAAACTCTAAATTGGTTTGTTTATCACCCTTTACCCAACTTCTGAATTTCTGACGATAAGCCTCAGGGACCAATTCATACGCCTTTAACACTCCTGTCTTTACCGTCTCATAATCCACATTATCGTCACCACACACTGCCCCTCTTGGGCCCTCCCAGTGAGACCACATTGTAACATGAGCACTCTGGCCAATTTTTTGCATCTGCAACACGATCAAAAAGAGCGAAAAAAGAATCAGGGTCACATCCATTAAACTTGGGTATGTAGCGTCATGACGAGGTGGAGTGAGTGAACAGAACAAAAACAGAACTATAAATAATGCATTTTGACTTTTCTTGCCATGACCAAATTCCAGAAAAGCCGTGTTGATTGGCTGGTATCAGGTCAAAGGAAG
The DNA here is from genome assembly GCF_902148855.1 of Sphaeramia orbicularis. Lineage (NCBI taxonomy): Eukaryota > Metazoa > Chordata > Actinopteri > Kurtiformes > Apogonidae > Sphaeramia > Sphaeramia orbicularis. The sequence goes on along the minus strand of NC_043969.1, from coordinate 6,573,094 downwards.
GACACCATTTGCAAGCAACATTTATGATGACAAATGGACCCAAGAAATGGTCCTAAGACAACAAAACCAAGCCCGTTGTCATCTGTTCTTCATCAGAGCCATCTTCCCTGTCGTGGTAAATTAAGGAACACAGGAACTGTGTTTTTACACTTCCCCAACTCCTTACTTTCAACATCTGTGTCTCATATTTCTTCTGTTTACCCAGAGGTAGAGGTAAACCCAGAACAAATAGACTGAATAACCAAAACCTTTATCTGTGCCATGTTAATAGTGTCACAGTAATGTGTTAACGTTGATTGTACTCAGCATGTTACCCTTTTGATGCATGTCTATGCAAAAGCCCATTTGCCTGACCTCTGACTTTATATGTTATGTCCTGTTCATGTCTGTTGAAAGTAAGCGTAATACTGTTTATAACATGTCTGATAATAATGGTGCTTATCTTACTGATGCTGAGTGAGGTTACAGCTGATGTATAAGTTTGATCTTATTTAAGGATGGAGAAGTTTTCTTACAAGTTTGCAAAGAGTCCTATCTCTCTCCCAAAAAAAGAGAAACGTGACACTTTTGGGAGCATGCAAATGACCTGAGAGGTGGGCTGGACTGGCACCAAAACAGACAAAGAAGACAACGCCCAGAGGCATCGATGACTCATCAATATGCACGAGGAGGGTGTGCCAGGTTGGTTCCTGGCAAAACATAAAAGAAATGTAACCAATCTCTCTCTAGAGCTTTTTCCATCTTTATCAGCTCTCAAACCTTCGCCTGCAGAGAGCTTTTTCATCTTTCCCTGCTCTCAACTTCTTGGAGAGCTTGTTCCATCCCTCTCGGCTCTCAAACTTCGCAGCGAGATCTCTCCATCTCGCCCAGCCAGCAGAGCTTCAGACCTCCACAGCTCCAGAACTCCACTCCGGGGGCTTTGCCTTTTCCTCTTGCCTCCTCTGCTCGGGCCACTCCACAGCCTGTTGCCGCTTCGAACTCCGTCAGAAGACGACATCCCAACTTCAGCCGTTCTCCGTCAAGGCCTCTCCAGCCCTGCATCCTCACCACTGCCGTGTCACTCCAGCTGTGTGCCTGCTCCTTCTCCAAAGTCAAGATCTGCATCCTTCAAGACCTGCAACTTGTAAGGAAACTTGCTCCTGACTTATCTGAGTTGGTGTTATTCCCAATTTAAGTAGAGTTACCTCAACTTAACCTCACTAACGTTATAATATCTTTAATATAGCCATCTGTCAGTTTAGTCTACTTTTCTCCTGTCCATAATCTCCTGCTCCCTTTTGTCATATTTGTCTCTTGTCTTTGTTTTATTTCTATGTCTTAGTTTAGTTAATAAATTCTTTATGTGTGTACAAATCAGCTGCTTCAGTTATTTGTGTATTGCCTCTTCACACTCAGGTTCCCTGTAGAGTCAATGGCCCACTAACTTTGAAAGGTTTCCAAATTATTGGTTTGGGTTGATTTAAGTTTAAGCTTCAGTTATAAATCTGTAATTAAATTAATCAATAAATCAACGCTCCTTTCTTACATAAATTGGGTTCCTTACCTACAGGTACTAAACGTAAGTTAGCAACAACATCAATTCCCCCTGATGTAGAGCTGGTAGGAACACCTGAGCCTCTAGAAATCAACTTGCCCTTCTCTGATCAGCTGCAATCTGGACTGCTCTACATCCAACTTCATCCTTTCAGTGTGTTGCCTCATTTTTTTTTCCAATTCCAATTTCTCGTCCCTCTCCATTCGTCTACGCAGTTTCTCTTGGTCAAACTACAAAAGTAACAACTCCTTCTGTTGTTCAAAGGTTAAATTTCCAGCCTTAAAACCTGCTGGTCCTGAAAGCGACACAGGGTCTGGGCCTGCCTCTGTCTCCCCTTTATGTAGTACCCCCTGATCAAACAAAGAATCCAAAACAGTCCTCCGAATCTCATCCTTACGACTCTTCCCAACAACAACAATATTATAATGGTCAGCTATCTCCGTTAGCTGTTCCTTTTTGCAACCATTTACAAATGCCAACATCGGCATCCCAAGAAACCCTGACAAAGAAGCCATAGTCAAAATACCAACACAGAAATTAACCTCACTGCTTTATCCACACTTGGGCAGGTGTTAGCCTTTGACAGAGAGCTTCCCCCTAACTGTCTGATTGAAAACTGACTAAAGCTCTGCTATTTCAAACACAAAACAACATTCCTTCAAAAAAACCTAAATGGACAAGCCCCCACTTGTCATGACCTGGCTCAAAAGGTCACAACAAAAAGGGAGACAACACCATGTTTAACTTTACAAATGATTTTTATTGAACATATTTAACCAAATTAAATAATCAAACGAATTTTAAATAAGTCAAATTGGACCAAATTAAAAATCTAATTATATGAAGTGTGGAAGTCACTGAAGTCAGGGGTGTAGGATATGCATGAGTGGAAATGGTGTGTGTGAAAGTGTTGTAAATTGCAAGCAAAAATGAATTAACCTAACCAAACATAACTAAACAACAACTGTCGATACCTAAGGAGAGAAGGTCAGGAGCCTGTTCCACAAAGCGGGTTATGTGAAAACTCTTGAGTATGTTAACCCTGAGATGAGGGAAAATCTGGGTTTACCGTTCCAGAAAGAGGTAAGTCAAACCCTGAGTCTGTCGCTATGGTAACTTACTCCGTGAACATAACCTGCTCGGTGGCAGGTTTTCTTTAAGAAACCCCAAGTTTCACCTGTCTCCTCCCACCTGAAACAGGCTGTTAGACATGGATTGTCCGGACAGATGTGATCCCAAAGCCTTAAAAGCACAGTTAATATGTAGCAATTTAACGTCGGGAGAGGATTTTCAGAGGGAGTAGATGCAGTATCATTTCCTGATGAATATCTATTTATTCATGTCTATGTATTTGGGGTTGAACAATATAAGTTCGGCTTCTTCCAATACTTCATTTCGGACATAAAGTGTTGCTAAAGAGCCACAGTGAAATAACGGTACAGTATGTGACTTATTTTTCTTTTGTTGATGATTACCTTCAATATTAAAGACTGTTCTGTTTAAATTTGTCATTCATATTTTCCTTTTGTTCACCTTTATGTGTTATTGCTACTTATGCTGGACATAAAGTTTATTCATACCATTTCAATCTTACACTCTATATTAAATGCTAAATTATATTTTAAATGATGTTAGAGACATTATGCTGTAAACTCAGACTCATATCAGTGATAATCTTCATTTTGTTGGTCTTCCAAATGTAATAGTGTGTGTAGATGGAACACACATTCTTATCACTGCTCCTGCACAAAACCAAGGGACAATGTACATAGAAAGTCCTTCCACAGCATCAACATCCAGGTATCTTCACTAATATGTTGAAAATGACAGTATACATCACAATATACAGTAGCTAATAATAATAATTATGCCATTCTCTGCACTATCAAGCTCATTTATGATCCGGCACACATCATTACAAATGTAGGAGCCTAGTGTCCTGGCTCTGTACCTGACTCCACATATATCCAGAGTGTAGCCTGAGAGACAGATTTGCATGTGTTAAGTAACTGAACACTTTGTGCAATTATCATTTTTGTCTCCCTGATATAAACACACCCACATGTATCCACTTTACTTACAGGAGAGATTGATGGGTACCCACTGGGAGACAGAGGATATCCATGCCAGCCTTCTCTGCTGACCCCTGATGCTGACCCTGATCGAGGCTCCAAAAAGTGTTTTAATGTGGTCCACTGCAGGACTAGAGCTCGGGTCCAGGATGGAAGTGCGTCAGATTTAATTTGCAGGAATTACTTTTCAGACTGAGCCACTGCCACAATCATCACCAGTCAAATAAAGACAAAGAATACACATTTTTTTGTTCTTCTTTATTCTCCAACAGTAAAATTACAGCAGTTAGGATCTATAGTATTGTTTCAACAGTTACCATCTATTACCTGTGACAATACACCCCCCTCACCTGGTGTTCCACTAAATGAATTCCTAGGTGGGCCGTCCTAATCTGCACATCCAAAGACACGTCTTTGTCCATTTTTTGCATCTTTTTTAGGAAATGCCTCCTATGAAGCTCTTTAACTGATAACTGTTCAAACATATAATATGTAACATATAGCATTGAAAATCCACAGTTGTACATGAAGACTTAACCTGGCCTTTATTGTAAATCTCCCTTTGACCTTTAACCTGCTGCAGCTGTGGAAGTTGATGGATCCTTCTCTTGCTGTTTTCCAGCTGTGCTCTAGTAAAAAGGATAAGAATGCACAAGTTATTTTTCCAGTCATGTATTCTCATCACTTGTCACACTCTCACTATTAGTCACTGTTGTAATTATCCTCTAAAGCATGGGTGTCAAACCCATTTTAATTCAGAGCCCACATTCAGCCCAATCTGATCTCAAATGAAATAAAATATACAGTATAATAAGGCAAGGCAGGTTTACTTCCACCCATCCATTATCCACCGCTTATCCGGGGCCGGGTCGCGGGGGTAACAGTCTAACCAGGGATGCCCAGACTTCCCTCTCCCCAGACACCTCCTCCAGCTCTTCTGAGGGGACCCCGAGGCGTTCCCAGGCCAGCCGAGAGACATAGTCTCTCCAACGTGTCCTGGGTCTTCCCCGAGGTCTCCTCCCGGTGGGACATGCCCGGATCACCTCCCCAGGGAGGCGTCCAGGAGGCATCCGAAACAGATGCCCGAGCCACCTCAGCTGGAACCTCTCGACGCGGAGGAGCAGCGGCTCTACTCCGAGCTCCTCCCTGGTGACTGAGCTCCTCACCCTATCCCTAAGGGTGCGCCCAGCCACCCTGCAGAGGAAACTCATTTCGACCGCTTGTATCCGGGATCGTGTCCTTTCGGTCATGACCCAAAGCTCATGACCATAGGTGAGGGTAGGAACGTAGATTGACCGGTAAATCAAGAGCTTCGCCTCTCGGCTCAGCTCCTTCTTTACCACAACCGACCGATACAGCGACTGCATCACTGCAGACGCTGCACCGATCCGTCTGTCAATCTCACGTTCCATCCTTCCCTCACTCGTGAACAAGACCCCAAGATACTTGAACTCCTCCACTTGGGGCAAAGACTCCCCACCGACCCGGAGAGGGCAAACCACCTTTTTCCGGTCGAGAACCATGGCCTCGGATTTGGAGGTGCTGATCCTCCTCCCGCTTGCTTCACACTCGGCTGCAAACCGCCCCAGGGCACGCTGAAGGTCCAGGTTCAATGAGGCCAACAGGACAACGTCGTCCGCAAAAAGCAGAAACGAAATCCTGTGGTCCCCAAACCGGACCCCCTCCGGCCCCTGGCAGCGCCTAGAAATTCTGTCCATAAAAATAATGAACAGAACCGGTGACAAAGGGCAGCCCTGCCGGAGACCAACGTGCACCTGGAACAGGTCTGACTTACTGCCGGCAATGCAAACCAGGCTCCTGCTTCGGTCATACAAGGACCGGACTGCCCTTAGCAAAGGGCTCCGGATCCCATACTCCCGAAGCACCCCCCACAGGATACCACGAGGGACACGGTCGAACGCCTTCTCCAGATCCACAAAACACATGTGGACTGGTTGGGCGAACTCCCATGAACCCTCGAGCACCCGATGGAGAGTATAGAGCTGGTCCAGTGTTCCGCGACCGGGACGAAAACCGCATTGTTCCTCCTGGATCCGAGGTTCGACTATCGGTCGGATCCTCCTCTCCAGTACCTTGGAATAGACTTTCCCCGGGAGGCTGAGGAGTGTGATCCCCCTATAGTTGGAGCACATCCTCCAGTCCCCCTTCTTAAAAAGGGGAACCACCACCCTGGTCTGCCAATCCAGAGGTACTGTCCCCGACTGCCACGCGATGTTACAGAGACGTGTCAACCAAGACAGTCCCTGCACATCCAGAGACTTAAGGTACTCAGGGCGAATCTCATCCACCCCCGGTGCCCTGCCACCGAGGAGCTTGCCAACCACCTTGGTGACTTCAGCATGGGTGATGAACGAGTCCACCTCTGAGACCTCAGCCTCTGCTTCCTCCATGGAAGACGTGACAGTGGGATTGAGGAGATCCTCAAAGTATTCCTTCCACCGTCCAACAACATCCCCAGTCGAGGTCAGCAGCTCCCCACTTCCACTGTAAACAGTGTTGGTGGCGCACTGCTTTCCCCATCTGAGGCGCCGGACGGTTTGCCAGAATTTCCTCGAGGCCGACCGATAGTCCTCCTCTATGGCCTCCCCAAACTCCACCCAGACCCGAGTTTTTGCCTCCACAACTGCTCGGGGTGCAGCTTGCTTGGCCTTCCGGTACCCATCAGCTGCCTCGGGAGTCCCACGGGCCAACAAGGCTCGATAAGACTCCTTCTTCAGCTTGACGGCATCCCTTACTTCCGGGGTCCACCACCAGGTTCGGGGATTGCCGCCACGACAGGCACCACAGACCTTGCGACCACAGCTCCGAGCAGCCGCTTCAACAATAGAGGTGGAGAACATGGTCCACTCGGACTCAATGTCCCCAGCCTCCCCCGGGATCTGGGAGAAGCTCTCCCGGAGGTGGGAGTTGAAGACCGCACTGACATCGGGCTCTGCCAGACGTTCCCAACAGACCCTCACAACACCTTTGGGCCTGCCGAGTCGGTCCGGTTTCCTCCTTCGCCAGCGGATCCAACTCACCACCAGGTGGTGATCGGTTGACAGCTCTGCCCCTCTCTTCACCCGAGTGTCCAAAACACGCGGTTGGAGGTCTGATGATACGACAATGAAGTCGATCATCGACCTCCGGCCTAGGGTGTCCTGGTGCCAAGTGCACTTATGGACATCCCTGTGTTCGAACATGGTGTTTGTTATGGACAAACTGTGACTAGCACAGAAGTCCAATAACAAAACACCACTCGGGTTCAGATCAGGGAGGCCGTTCCTCCCCATCACCCCCCCTCCAGGTCTCACTGTCATTGCCCACGTGGACATTGAAGTCACCCAGGAGAACAATGGAGTCCCCAGTCGGAGCACCATCCAGCACACCTCCCAGGGACTCCAAGAAGGCCGGGTACTTATCCGAAGGCGCAGGGATGCGACCCTCTCGTTCACCGGGGTGAACTCCAACACATGGCGGCTGAGCTGAGGGGCTATGAGCAAGCCCACACCAGCCCGCCGCCTCTCACCGCGGGCAACGCCAGAGAAATGGAGAGTCCAGCCCCTCTCGAGGGGTTGGGTTCCAGAGCCCGAGCTGTGTGTGGAGGTGAGCCCGACTATATCTAGTCGGTATCTCTCAACCTCCCTCACAAGCTCCGGCTCCTTCCCTCCCAGCGAGGTGACATTCCATGTCCCAAGAGCTAGATTCTGCGTCCGAGGATCGGGTTGTCGGGCTCCCTGCCATCGACTGCTGCCCAATCCACATTGCCACCCAATCCACATTGCACCCGGCAGGTTTACTTATATAGTACATGTCATAAACAAGACAACTCGAAGTGCTTTACATAAAACATTAAAAGCATTACAGCAGGGAAGCAATAAAAAGTATAGGCATGAGAAAAAAAAAATCAAAAGCAGAACAGATAAATACATAAAACAGATAAAACAGATAAAAACTTTAAGCTTAATATAAACAGTGCAGATCTGAACTTCTGAATTAAAACTCTATTCAAATGCAGCTGAACAGGTGGGTCTTTAACATGGATTTAAATAAACTGAGTGTTTCTGATCTGAGGCTTTCTGGAAGTTTGTTCCAGACATGTGAACCATAGAAGCTGAATGCAGCTGTCTGGTTCTGACTCTGGGAACTAACAATAGACCAGATCCAGATGACCTGAGGGGTCTGGTAGGTTCATACTGGGTCAGGAGGTCACTGATTTATTTTGACCCTAAACCATTCAGAGTTTTGTAGACCAGCAACAGAACTATAAAGTCTATCCTCTGATGGACAGGCAGCCAGTGTAAGGACCTCAGAGTTGGACTAATGTGGTCTTGGTCTTTGGTCTTGGTCTTAGTGAGGACTCTAGCAGCAGAGTTCTGGATGAGCTGCAGTTGTCTAATGGATTTTTTAGGTAGACCTGTGAAGACATTGTTACAATAATCAAGCCGACTGAAGATGAATGCATGAACTAGTTTTTCCAGGTCACCAGATCTTGTATCCTTGACATGTTCTTAAGGTGATAATAGGCTGATTTTGTGACTGCCTTGATGTGTTTTTCAAAATTTAGGTCTGAGTCCATTACTACACCCAGATTTCTGGCCTGGTTGGTGGTTTTAGGTGTATAGACTGAAGCTCTGTGGTGACCTGCAGTCGTTTCTCTTTGGCTCCAAAGACAATTACCTCAGTTTTGTTTTTGTTCAGCTGAAGAAAGTTGTGGTACATCCAGTCATTAACTTCCTCAATGCATTTACCAAAAGCCTGTACAAGGCCTTGGTCTCCAGGTGACATTGTGATCTGTGTGTCATCTGCATAGCTATGGTTACTAAAATTGTTGTTCTTTATTACTTGTGCCAGTGGGAGCATGTAGATGTTAAACAAAAGAGGCCCCAGGATGGAGCCTTGGGGAACCCCACATGTAATTTTTGTCTGCTCAGATGTAACGTTACCTAATGACACAAAGTATTTCCTGTTCTCTAAGTTTGTCTTTACCCAGTTTAGTACAGGGCCAGACAGATCCACCCACTTTATTGAAGCAAATGTGTGCCATCAGAGACTGAAAGGTTGTATTTTGCAATAATTTAGATTGAAAGGTTGTATTTTGCAATAATTTAGATTGAAAGGTTGTATTTTGCAATAATTTAGGTTGAAAGGTTGTATTTTGCAATAATTTTTTTTGAATGGTTGTATTTCATAATTTGAATTTTTTTTGTAGTTGAATTTTAGTTTTGAATTGTTGAATTTTTACACATAGATTTTCATATTCTGAATTCAGTTATTTAAAAAAAAAAAAAAAGGTATTCAATATTCTCAAATACAATGTGTTTCAAATTCAATCTGAAAAAATTCAACCTAAAAAAAATTTGATATAACATCTTGACCAGGCAATACCAATAGAGTACCGAGCCACTTGATCTAACTTTCACCCAATCATGCTTGACGCATGATTGGATGAGCATCATGTGATGCTCAGATAGCAGTACCATAGACATATATAATTTTTTTTAAATTTAGAACAACACATTTTACAATTAAAAAATATTTTTCTTTTCATATCAAGCCACAGACATATATATGCACTGCTGCTGCCCATTAGAGTGATGTGCCTAAAGGGCGCCCATCGTAGTACAGTGCAGCCAAGCTAGCACAGTGCTACTCACTGCTACTGCACATTAAAGGTGGGGTCTGAGATGTTTTTCTGGAATATTTTTTTATTATATTCCTTAAAATCCCCTTCACACCCCGATTACAACTAATTAATTAAATGCTCTAACACAAAAAAATTTAAAAATCAGTCACCTGTGGAACGGGCAGAACTGAAAAAACACCATCCAATCATTTTGAGCGCCTGCTCGAAATGATTGAACGGTGATATGTCTATCAAACTCAACCCCTCCCCCCTTCCCCCCTCTGCCCGTACCCCTCTTCGCCTTCCCAGAGGCTGGAGCGCTTATACAGGAAGCGTAGCCAGAACCTGGCTATTTTAGTTATATTAGGATGGAAAGTTCACCGGCAAACTGTTTTGTCACTAACATAAACCACTAGGAAATGTAACATTAGTCACATAGGTCTGAACTGGGGCTGTTCTGGAAGAGCGGAGGTGTTAGAGGAAACTTAAAGCTGCAGTATGTAGGAATTATGTTGTAAGTAATTGTAAAATTGCCTTGACTGTCACCAGACATCAAGGAATCATGTTCATTTCAAATACTGATCTCACTGACAGTAGTAGTCCAGCCAGAATATTTACATTTGAAAAGCTCAGTGTCAGCCCTGAAATGATGTTTATGTTGACAGTGTGTGTTTTGGTCTGATGCCCCGCCCATCACCTGTCTGCCAGTCACAGAGTCAGAAGCCTTTCAGCATCCAGGTTGCCAGTTCCCAGTGGGCTGCAGCTGGAACATTTCTGATCACAAATGTCTGATGTTATTAAACCTAAAAGGACTCTTATTATTCCCAAATACATCATGACAAAGTGAGAAATAAAACAAGGAGATGTATAGGAGATGATTTAGAAACATGGAGACGGCTGAAAGAGCAGAAGGATTTGAAGACCGACGCCGGCCCTGCCTTAGTCTGACCACCGGTAAGAGCCACTGAGAGCCGGGGTCGCGGCCTCTTCACCCGGTCCCTTCTCCCGGGGCCGGGCAGCAGTCTCTTCTCCTGGCCCCGGTGAGGAGACTGCCAGACCGGGACTGGTGAACAGACCGGGTACCGGTGTAGGACTTGTCTCTTGCCATGGTAGCTCCTTGTAGTTCAGTGTTTTCTGTGGAAGTGACCTGTTCATTTTAGTGGTGTGTAATCCGAACGGGGTGTGTGTGTGTGTGTTCGGTCCGTGGTTCAGTCGGGGGGGGGCTCAGTAGCTCGACTTCCGTGGTTCGGTGGGGAGGGGGTTCGGTAGTTCGGTGTCCATGGTTCGGGGGGGGGGTGTCGGTAGTTCGGCGTCCGTGGTTCGGTGGTGGTGATGGTGGGTTAGAGCGATCGTGCGGCTTGTAGTAAAAGTGAAACCTAATGCTCATTTCCCTTTTCTCTATCTCCTGAGTCTTCGCAAACTTTCATTTGAGTGTGCAGGATGATTGTCCTGGCCTGTTATATATTAGACTTATGTAGAATAAGTCTGGTGATGATTTTTTTGTATGAAATTTATGGTGTGGTGGCAAGGATTAGTGGAAACACTAGTAGTAGATGCTCATGCGGGATCTGGCAACCCCTAGCCTGGGGGGGAGGAGGGGAGGATACCACGTTCTACAGTATTTTGAATGTGATTGCAGTACCAGTTTTGGCCACAATCCTACATACTGCAGCTTTAATGAGATATGCATGGATACGTGAGCCGGAGCCTCAGCCGGGGCCATAGTCGGGGTAGGAGCCCGAGGCGTACGGGAGCAAAGCAGGGGACGGTGCCTCAGCCGGTGTCGGAGACAGTTTGGCCGGACCGGACCGTAGACGGCGTCGGAGCCCAACCCAGGTCCGGAGCAGCAGCCGGCGAATTGTTGCTGTGCAGCGCTCGTGAACCCTCAGCAACAAGCATTGCGCATGCCACTACTCTGGAGGCGTGGCTTCGGAGGGACGTCTGAAGAAAGGGGTTTGGACTTTTGAACTGAGTATTTTCAAAATGTAGCTAGCTCGAACCATTTTTCTAAGATCTCAGACCCCACCTTTAAGTCTACAGAGGAAAGAGGTGTTTGTTTGCACTATTAAAGTGATCGTAAATCGTTCAATTGTCAACATATATTTACATGGGTTGTTTGTTACAAATGTCAGACATGGAGGACAGACAGAGACATAAACAGAACAAAAGGAACTCAGAAAACGTCAAGGCGTGTTCAGGTCTTTATTTTAAAGAATTGCTTTAAGGGTATATATTGCATTTGATTATTATTATCATAAAAATACTATTATTACCACTATCATAAATAATGCTATTATAATTTGACTATTACAACCAAAATCCTAATTAATATTGCTATTATCACTGCCATATTATCATTATTATTATTATAACTTTGAAATATTTGAGATAAGTGCAAGAACATAAAGAGTCCCCTTAGAAAATATTTACAAATTTACAAGAATATTTACCAGAGCTGCCTTTCATTAATCAGGCCTATGGAAGATAAAACCCCTGAAAACAGAGAACTGTTTTGCACAGCTTTGATTGATTGATTGTTTCAAATATCAACATTTAAAACCAGTACTAGAAAAATCAATATTAACCTTCATCCCACCAACATATTTCATATCCTAATCCTACCAACCGGGGTCCATGTGGACCCCACTGTGATATACATGGTGATATCACATCTTAGTAACAGACAGGAAACGTCATTTCATTTTGGAATGTTTTTATTACGTATGAAAACAGTTTGCATCATAAAACACCATTACAATAACTAATTGTGTAAGAATGCGGGTGATACAAATTAAAAATACAAATTCAGCCTCAGAGCTGTCCTCTGCCTCTAAAATAGACCTAAGGGCTTGTGCAGCAGTGTACATTTAAATTTAATTTTAACTGTTTTGAGATTCAATTTGGTCATTAGGAGGGTGGGACAAGTGAAAAATGGCATTTTAGGGGGTACTCCAGGCTTATTTTGTATTTTTCAAACTATTTACAAACATTCTTTTCTCCTAGTTTTTTTTTAGATTTGGTCTCAGAACAAGTAAATTTACAGAGAAACGCCATGTTTTAGTATTTTGCACATTGATTATTTAAAATTTGATGGGTGGGACGTAAAATGTCCTCCAATTCTGGAATGACCCAGCTACTGGTAGATCGCAAGCTACATGTTGGAGACGTCTGTACTAGTTCCATTTTTAGAACAGGCCTGCGGGTGATGTGGTCCTTGCAGGCGACCAGGCGTCCGCAGGCACCAGGTTGGTGACCCCTGCTTTAGGGAAAGTTTCATGCAAATTGAAAACAAACATGTTCCCTTAAGGATATACAGGGTGAAGGGGTGTGAAACCCCTTGGTTTTCTCCAGAGTTAGCAGATATCATCCACGAGTGAAATGTGGCATGGGCCAAGGCAAGAAAAACTGACTCTCCCACTGATTGGTCAGTTTTCCAACAACTAAGAAACAAATCCACTTCTTTTATTAAGAAGGCCAAATCATATTATTTATCTGTAACCACTGAGAATCTTAATAATCCTCAAAAATTCTGGGAAGTGAGTAGGTCTCTGAGTGTAAATAAAAGCTTTCAGTCTCTCCTTACATTTGTTTTAGAAGATTCTGTCCCAGTTTATGATAGAACTGCAGTCTTAAATTGTGTTGACAAGCATTTATATCATCTAGTTCTTTATTTGAATTATCATGAATGGTCTCTGTGACTCATTGCTCAAATCCCCCAAAGTTTGAAGGAGACCCTTTTAGTTTTGTCTCTTTTACTGTCCAGGAAGTTCATCAACCCCTTAAAGCTTTAGATCACAGGAAACCCCCTGAACCTGATATGATAGAGCCTTACTTTTTGAAAACGGTGGCTGATTTTGTGGCAGAGCCTCTCACAATTCTTTTTAATCTTTCAGTTGAAAACAAAGAAGTTCATTCAACCTGGAAATCAGCTTTTGTTCTCTCTCTATTAAAAGGAGGGGACCCTGCAGTCTATTTCAAATTTGTGCGTCTTGGCCAAAATTCTTGAGTCACTGGTATGTGATCAGTTAAAAGATTTTTTACACTCAAATGACATGCTCTCAAAATGACAGTCAGGCTTCAGAAAGAAGCACAGTACCATCACAGCAGCTAAGAAGATGGTAAATGACATCACTGTTGCACTTGATAAAAAACAATGTTGCGCTTCACTTTTTATTGAATTGTCAAAAGCATTAGACACCGCCGAGTAGACTTCTCTGTTTAGGATTGTCAGGGCTTACAGTTGCTTGGTTCACAAATTACCTCAGTGGCAGGACTCAATGCATTAAATATGATGGACTGTGTTCAGAGTATGTCTTTATCCACAAGGGGGTGCCACAGGATTCTATATTAGGATCCTTCCTTTTTTTTTTTTTTTTTTTTTTTTTTTTTATTAATGTATATAAATGACTTGGGGCACAATGTGTCTAATGCTGATATGCATTTTTATGTTGATGTACTTTATATGAATGCAGCTTCCAAATGGCTGACACAATTTATCATGCTTCTCTGAGGTTTATTACTAATTCTAAAGCCATGACACATCAATATGAGGTGTATTCCAGAGGGGGTTGGCCTGCCCTGTCCACTAGGAGGCCGGGACACTGGTACATCTTTATTTAGAAGGCCATACTTGGACTATTACCCTCCTGTATCTGTAGTTTAATAACAAGAAGAGGTGTTGATTCTTATCGTCAGCGATCAAATGAGCATTTGTTCCTCATTGTGCCATTCGCCCGTACAGAGCTGGGTAAAAGGGCATTTGTCTGCTCTGCTTCTTGCACATGGAGTATGTTGCTAAAAGACTGGAAACTGACTGAATTGATCTCCTTGAATGCTTTTAAATCCAAACTCAAAGTGCTAGAGAATAACTCAATGACTTGCACTTGTTTCAGTTTGACTTGTCCTGTAAATTATTGTATTTTGTAACTGTATAATGTAACTGTGTTGCATTTCATGCTTCCTCTTGGCCAGGACTCCCTTGGAAAAGAGGTTCTTAATCTCAATGGGATCTTTTTTCCTGGTCAACAGTTAAATAAAATAAAAAACAAAACTGAATATTAACATTATGCCTCAGTTTATCATTTACGCATGTACATTACAATTTACAAATCACAGTGGATCTACAGATGTAGAAGACGCTTGGTAACAGGCATCTGGAACTAAAAGATATACTACTTAATATACTCTTGAGATGCTGCAATGCATTTTTGTCCCCTGTAGGAAACAAGAGTTTCACATCTTTACTTGAAAAAATAAACAAACGCCATCCACTGCAAAGGACATTCCATAAAACAAAAAAGGATCTAACTAAAAAAAAAAAAGTTGTATTACGCTGCTTCAAGTTTTTGGACAATTTTTGATGTTAAAAAAAAAAAAAAAAAAAGCCCAGCTTTTACTTTCCTGGGTCTCAGAAGGATATACAGTACAGGCCAAAAGTTTGGACACACCTTCTCATTTTCTTTATTTTCATGACTATTTACATTGTAGATTCTCACTGAAGGCATCAAAACTATGAATGAACACATGTGGAATTATGTACTTAACAAAAAAGTGTGAAATAACTGAAAACATCTCTTATATTCTAGTTTCTTCAAAGTAGCCACCCTTTGCTCTGATGATTGCCTTGCACACCCTTGGCATTCTCTTGATGAGCATCAAGAGGTAGTCACCTGAAATGGTTTTCACTTCATAGCTGTGCCTTGTCAGGGTTACTTAGTGGAATTTCTTGCCTTATTGATGGGGTTGGGACCATCAGTTGTGTTGTGCAGAAGTCAGGTTGATGCACAGCTGACAGCCCTATTGGACAACTGTTAGAATGCATATTATGGCGAGAACCAATCAGCTAAGTAAAGACAAACGAGTGGCCATCATTACTTTAAGAAATGAAGGTCAGTCAGTCTAGAAAATTTCAAAAACTTTGAATGTGTCCCCAAGTGCAGTCGCAAAAACCATCAAGCGCTACAACGAAACTGGCTCACATGAGGACCGCCCCAGGAAAGGAAGACCAAGAGTCACCTCTGATGCTGAAGATAAGTTCATCTGAGTCACCAGCCTCAGAAATCGCAAATTAACAGCAGCTCAGATTAGAGACCAGATGAATACCACACAGAGCTCTAGCAGCAGACATCTCTACAACAACTGTTAAGAGGAGACTACGTGAATCAGGCCTTCATGGTCAAATAGCTGCTAGGAAACCACTGCTCAGGAGAGGCAACAAACAGAAGAGATTTATTTGGGCCAAGAAAGCCAAGGAATGGACATTAGACCAGTGGAAATCTGTGCTTTGGTCTGATGAGTCCAAATTTGAGATCTTTGGATCCAACCGCCGTGTCTTTGTGCGACGCAGAAAAGGTGAACGGATGGATGCTACATGCCTGGTTCCCACCGTGAAGCATGGAGGGGGAGGTGTGATGGTGTGGGGGTGCTTTGCTGGTGACGCTGTTGGGGATTTATTCAAGATTGAAGGCAACCTGTATCAGCATGGCTACCACAGCATCCTGAAGTGACATGCCATTCCATCCGGTCTGCGTTTAGTTGGACCATCATTTATGTTTCAACAGGACAATGACCCCAAACACACCTCCAGGCTGTGTGAGGGATATTTGACCAACAAGGAGAGTGATGGAGGGCTGCGCCAGATGACCTGGCCTCCACAGTCACCGGACCTGAACCCAATCGAGATGGTTTGGGGTGAGCTGGACCGCAGAGTGAAGGCAAAAGGGCCAACAAGTGCTAAGCATCTCTGGGAACTTCTTCAAGACTGTTAGGAAACCATTTCAGGTGACTACCTCTTGAAGCTCATCAAGAGAATGCCAAGAGTGTGCAAAACAGTCATCAGAGCTAAGGGTGGCTACTTTGAAGAAACTAGAATATAAGAGATGTTTTCAGTTATTTCACACTTTTTTGTTAAGTACATAATTCCACATGTGTTCATTCATAGTTTTGATGCCTTCAGTGAGAATCTACAATGTAAATAGTCATGAAAATAAAGAAAATGCAAAGAATGAGAAGGTGTGTCCAAACTTTTGGCCTGTACTGTATAGGCTGTGTAATTTTTGGGCCGATTTTGGCCCATTGGCCATATATTTGACACCCTTGCTCTAAGAGGATCTGAGCTGCTGTATTGGCTTGGTTAAACCCATATGGGGACTTGGGATTAGGGTTATGCCAGTTAAGTGTTGAAACAGATGAAGCTTTGTCATTGTAAGGTACATTTTCATGCCATTCCACTCTTAAACAGATAAGAAACTTTGTGTGGAGTTGAAAAGTTGAATTAACCTGTTTGTCCTTGTTGACTTAAAGGTGCGGAAGACTTTCGTCACCAATTTGTCATCAAATCTGTAAGACCCCAGTCATAGCCCAAATATCATGAATCTTTAAGTCTTTCTGTGATTAGTCACCTGAATCTCTTCCTTCACAGTGAACAATTTCAAAGTGCCATCCACCCTAAACAAACCATTTGTTTACAAACAGCTGGGAGGTAACTCGGGCATCTTCAGAATTTTGTTGCAACGTGCATTGTGGGAAGCACAGGTTCACACAGCAGCCTGGCAGCGGCAGTGCAACCATATGGTATTATATGGCTGCAACAAACACGACACGGAAACGGCTGAAACGCAGAAGGGGAGCAAGCGGAGTTCTGCCTAACAGCAGCAGCTGCAACAAACAGGATGCAGAAATGGCTGGAGCTTCACTTCCCTCCAGCTGTTTCCACATCGTATTTGTTGCAGCCATATAATATCATATGGTTGCACTTGTTATGAACCAGGGACTAGAGGAACCCAATTGCGTGTGGTGAACGATAACAGAGACACGATTAGCGTAAATGCAAATAAAAGTTTATTTATACATAAATAAACAAGTAACTGAAAGGAAATAATCTCAGATGAAGGAGAACCAAGGGCGTCACTGAACTGGGAGTTAAACACAAACGAAACCAAGGGAACCGAACCTGAAACACAGCAGAGTAAAGACTTAAAACCCACACCGAGAAAAGAACACAGGTTGTAAACCGAACAAAGAAATATACAACGGTCTGAACTCAGACACAGACTCTATTAACAAAACCCAAGCACCAGGTAACCACCATACAAAGAATGAGAGAGACCAACTTACCAGCATGGAAGCGAAGATGTTCTGGCACACAACACAGGAGCTGCAGGGCTTTTAAGCAGGAGGAGAGCTTGATTGCAGATCAGCTCCTGGTGTGTGCCATTACCTGGATAATCAGAGAGGGGGAAGGGAGGAAACAGAAAGCAACCAAACCAAACCAAAAAGTGGGTCATGACAGTACCCCCACCCCCCTTGAGGGGGCGGGGGGGTACTGTCATGACTGTCAAGGTGGGTCATGACAGCGCTGCTACTGCCACTGCCAGGCGGCTGCATGAACCTCTGCTTCCCACAATGCACGTCGCAACAAAATTCCGAAGATGCCCAAGTTACCTCCCGGCTCTGTTTGTAAGCACATGGTTTGTTTGTGGTGGATAGCACTTCGAAATTGTTCACTGTGAGGGAAGAGATTCAGGTGAGTAATCACAGAAAGACTTACAGATTCATGATATTTAGGCTATGACTGGGGTTTTACAGATTTGATGAAAAATTGGTAGCGAAAGTCTCCTGCAGCTTTAAATGAACTCCTGTGTGTGATTGGTGAGGTATAAACCCATGCTGGTATAATGGTGACATGTAGTTGTTGTCCTCCTCAGGTTTCAGTCTTTATCTAAATTTGCGAGAGTGTTGTTGGCCGACAGCATTGATGTCAGTGTGTATCACATTCAAAAGAGGTTGACAGTATTTACATTGGATGGTAAAAACACTGCAAATGTTTCTTCTGGTGAAGCGTAGAGTCCAAAACAGAGGCTTATGATGTAATATAGGATTAGATTTCTACCCTGGAATTTGAGATGACAGAAATGAAAACGCCTTCACCCCTTTTGTTGAGGACATCAAAGGTCAGAGGTGGTGAAGACGCCAAGAAAGGCAAAGTTACCTAAGAGGGGCCACCCCAAAGCATCATGACATCAGCTGACAAATTATCCAGGGTTTTATGTCAGAGATCCAGGTTAAGAGCTACTCAGATCAAATTTCAGAGGTGTTTGCTTTGAAATCTGTGGGAGTGACTTAAACACTGTGCTCCTCAACATGAACTCCTCCTCTTTCTCAAGTTACAGTGAAGAGGCTTTGGTGTTTTTCTCCAGGTCTTTACTGCTCTGTTTTTTTTTTGTTGAAAACACAAACTGGGCTGTTTATAAGTTCACCTTTTATGACCTAGACCATGGTTCACATGTCACCAGTGCCCAAGGATTTCAGATCTGGACATGTAAAACAGTTGTAATACACACAAATGCATCCACCACAGTTCTCATAACAGACACATTGAATATGGAATTTTTAATTTATTGTGTAAAGTTCCTTAATGCAAAAGGGGACACCTAAATAATTAGATATATTCTTTAAAAATTTAAGTTATTTTGTGCAAACAAGTAAAACACCTTATGCAAACGTACAGTAATGTTTTTTTCTTGCAAACAACTTAATTAAACATGCATCTTAATCTCATCTTGTGTAAAAATGTATGATTTTGATGTGTCACAATATTTTCTTACAAAATCCAAGATAATTTATTGTCACAGCATAATATCTTGATCCTATTGGGTATGAGATTTACAGTAATTATCTCTCTGGGCTGTCCAGCCTGTTCTGAAGAATTTTAGTATCACTCTAAACAAGGCTGCCTGTCACTGTTACCTTTCTGCGAACCTTTTCCACGACACTGTGGTACACAAGGACTGACTGGGTCTTCATCTGACTCCAGAGTCTTTGTTTTCCTCCCTTCCACTTATCCCTGTCTTCTGGTCTTTCCTTTATCCCTCCCTCATTGTGGAGCACCTTTCCATGGTTGTGTGCATTGTGGATGGATCAGGACAAGCCTGTAGAGTTGTACGGTACCGTTTGGATCAGCTCCCATTCCTCTGACTCACTCCTGGATGAGATAATGTGTCCACAGCTACACCGAGAGTGTGTCAGTGTCAGTAGCAAAATCACAAAAAAAAAACACCAAAGTGAAGGTTTCACTGCATGCAGTCCACGCTTCTCTAATATCCAGGCCCATTCTTTGTAAACTATTGTCTTATCCTGACAGCAGATGAACGCAAGCACAAAGAGAGCAGGACTGACACATCCAGGCTGGTGGAGACACCCCCACCACCACCACCACCCTAACCCATCCCAGGATGAAGCCTCACATGGGTCTCCATGGCTGGAGGGTCCATAGATGCACACACAACACACATATCCTCATAGCAGCTTGCAGACTATTTTTAAGACAATTATATCTGACATTAGCTCAGAATTTCTGCCTGGAACAAGATCTGTCCATCTGTGAATAGCCTGATATTTGATTCTTATAATGACTGACAGTAACAAGTTAAAACGTTTTACAGCTAGGCTTAATGGTTCCAAAAAGTGATATGTTGTACACTGTGCTATGGTACCATGTGTACTTCAGGTTTGTATGTGTTGACTGATTTCAGTTATTACACTGCACACTCCATCCTATACAGTAAGATCTAACTGAGTAGATGTCTGCCTCAAGGTTCAGTTAAACATCAGTCCTCTTACCCTTAGTAGGACATGTAGCTTCCCTTTGGAGCCCAAACCCTGATGACGAGGTGGATTTTTTTAAAATATTGGAAGTGACACAAATATTGCAGTTTCAAAGTATTATTCCCCATGGTCTATATAGTCCAGCTATGCTTCTAACCAGTATTTATTTATTTAATTACTTATTTATTGCCTATCTCTTTGCAGGGCTGGCCCAAGCTTTTACGGGGCACTAAGAGGAAACTGGTTTTGGATATTTGGATTAATACTCCTTAATCAAGGGCCACTGTGGGGCTCTAAGTTAATCAGCGCCATACTCTGCTTTTTTGCAAAGAAATGACACTAAACTGGAGGTAATAAGGCGCTGTAGTTATGGCACAGTTGTCACATCCCTGTCTACTCTGCTCTCTCTCTCCCTCTTAGCCACACCTCCTCATCACTCTCACAGTCACACCTCCTCATCAGTTAACTCTGTTCACCTGTTCAGCTCAGCTGAAGCCCTTTAGGCTAGGCCTATATGTTCACCCCTCTGTCCAATTGCCAGATTGTTCTACCCAGTGAGACTTTCCAGTGTTTGATTCTGCCTGACTCTTGATCCTGATTGTTCCTGACATGCCTGCCCATCCGACCTAGCCTACCAGTCTTCAGACCCTGGTAACAACCAGCCCTCTCCTGACCACGTCTCTCAGTCTGTGCCCTGGATGTTTGACCCGCCTTCCGTCCCTGACTATGTCTCCAGCCTGAACCCTCCTGGTCCCGTTTGGATACCCCGGTTTCCGACCCATCACCTGTCCCTGACTAACTTGCTGTCTGTCCCTTGCCTGTTGCTTGTTTGCCAGTTAATAAAGATTGTTCTTTTTGAACACCTTTGTCTGCACTTGGGTCCTCGTTGTACTTGTTTCAGCAGTGCTGTAAAATAACCCACCAGTTAGCACTGCATATTAACTCCTTGACACACAAAAAGGTGGACTCAAATGCACAACTCTCAAAACTGAAGATTTTAACAAAAGTATTTTAATAATTTTAAAAAGTGATTAACAAAAGGCGCTCACGAGGATATAAAAAAAATTTAAAAAAAACTATAAACAAAACAGAAAAACTTGAAGTATTAAACTTGACGAATATGGAAAAACCTGGTAGACAGCTTGACGTGAAACCAATGACAGAATCAGATGAAATGGCACAAGACAGGACATGAGGTAGGGGAACACAGGTGACAACAATCAGGGGTGGGGCTAAAATCACACTGGCAGGAAAACACACAAAGGGAGGAAGTCAGAATCTGAAACAAGAGGGAAGAGATGTGTACAAAATAAAACAGGAAGTGCAAGACAGGACAAAATGTGAAACTCTAACATAAAGTGACTAATGAAACAAAGACAAAACACTGAAAACCAAAGACGAGACATGAAACACTAAACATTAACATAATTAACAAATCTGACGAGACATGACACTGCATGGTGTAAAACGTCTAAAATTCAGACTTTTTACAGCATTTTGACAGTAGAAAGATGAGTCTGTCATGGTTTTCTTTGTGTACATTAGCATTTGAAATATTTGTTTTATTGTGTCTGTCAGTTGGTGACATTGTGTTGCTGCTTATAGGTTCCTGTTCTTCAGGTGACATCAAACTAGTTTGTAAAGTTCCTGAGCTGAGAAACTTTGGCAACCATTGATTTCAAGTTACACATAACGCCTATACAGTACATTGTAGGTTGTAAATACCCATTTACACTGCCCTGTATGGGTCCAAACCTGGATATTACTACTGTAGCCATGTATTTAAGTACATATCCATGTATTTAAGTATCCTATATGTTATGGTGTATAGGACAAGGGGATATTTAACGTTGTGCTTCTAAAACTATAACCGCACAGTTAAAAGTTAGAGGTTGTTCTTTCTTTTCTTGTTTTACAACAATTTGATATACTGAGTTATTTTAAATAGGCAGTGGGTGTGGGTATGGAACCAAATGGAAGTACGAAAAGACTAAGAATAATGTATGCTTCTGGTGAGTTAATTAGTGTCACATGTCTCCGTAAATTCCATATGAATAAGAACGATTTCTACTCATACAGCACAAATTCTATACAGAGTACGTGTTTTCTAAAAATACAGAATTGCCCTAACCCTATTGCCTAACCCTAACACAGTTAGACTCCTCATAGCAGCAGATAGCTGTTAATCACTTCCATCGCAGTCTTGTGTTTTCGTACTCCTAGCCTTCGGGTATTTTGCGTACGGTTCCATATCCATAGCCAGATCATTTATATATGTGCCAAAGAAGAATATGTGCATCCTTGCTGTAGCTAATGGAGTTAATAAACTAAAGGAGTATAGGAATCTATGATTGATTTGGGGTAAAAGTCAAATTAATTTTGTGTTTCTCAATAAGGAGCATGTATGGAATCACAATCAAGTTTATAGTTAAGTACAGTTCTCATGATAAGAGTCAATAAACAAGCACTATAGACAGAAAAAAGAAATTAGAAGCAATAAAAAGACAACTACAGTACTATGCAGAAGTCCACCTTTACTTTTATCTTAGCTGGGCTGCAGGTATTTTTACAGGGTTGTAATGATTATACGTATGTATTCCTGTCTCTTTTCTTCACATACAACTAAACAGCTAAATAATGTAGACTCGCTAGAGTCCCTATTTAGTGTGACTTCTGTTCCCACAATAAAAAAAATAACCTGAACTATACGAAACATCTCAGCTGAATGAAACCCAGTATAAAACACCAAAGATTAATGCAGTATCTCATATTGTGTGAAAAAGAGAGCTATAGCTCTGTTATGTGCTGGGAGAAGTCACATTAATCTTGGATTTTAATACATTTATGTCCTATATATCCTGGTTATATCTTATTACAGGTAAATGTAGGCTATGTGTGTCACACATTACTGTATTTTACATGAGGGCTGTTAAGTAACATACATAAACAAGTATAGTAAAATAACCTTGATAAAAATTATTTGCAGCAAAGAATATGGGATTATAAAAAAGAAACATGTTTCGAATGTAGAAATCTGAATGTGGCTTAAAATGTGCGTTCTTGGTAAAAAATTATTTTTTCATAATTACTCTCCATTCAGTCTTACTGAATAGACTGAATAGATTAGATTTGATGAATAACTCACTGTGTTGGAAATGTCAAAATGATAATGGTACTCTGAGCCACTGTTTGTGGGAATGTCCAATCATCAAACGTTTCTGGATGGTTGTTGTACATACTCCAAGTAACTAGTTGGACAGAACTGTCCCACTCTGTCCAAGGCTGTGTTTACTGGGTGAAAAAGGACAGATAGCAAACATATCAAACAAAAAATTTTCTGTTATCATGGTTGGGGTCTTAGTGGCAGTTAAGATTATTCTTAAACACTGGAAAACACCTAAAGCGCCACAGTTTAAAGAATGGGTCAACATGATGATAAAGACTGCTTCATATGAATGTGTGCTTCATAAGCTTAACAATAGGGATGAGACCACAACACCAGTTTGGGAGCCATTCTGGTCTTACATAACTATGACTGACAGTTAGCAGGACAACAGCTAAACTACTTCCCTCTCTAGTATTTATTTATTTACCTATTTTACTTATCTATTTTATTTAATTTTTTCTTCTTCAGAATTTGCACGCTTTGCAGCATTTTTTGGATACTTTTCATGTATGTATAGAAGCCCTCATTGTTACCATTAAGCAATATTGTGTGATTGTCGTGTACCAAGTGAAAACTCTAATAAAAACTTGAATTATAAAAAAAATTAATTACTTTCCATTACCCTCATATCTTCTTTCTTTATTAAAAAAAAAAAATATATATATATATATATATAGATAGATAGATAGATAGATAGATAGATAGATAGATTGATATTCATTAAGTTATCTGTCGTTGAAGACCATGTTGGGCATAGTTTCATCTGTCTAATTCCTGAAACCGTGGCTCCAGTTTACCAGCTGTAGCCGCTTATTCAGTGATTATACGGAGCCACAGCCAAACGAAACCAGAGGAATGGCGGGATAGTTCTGCCCAGAACCGGTTAATTCGAGGAGAATTCGGGCGCTGCGTGTTGTGAGTGTGCTCCTCTTTGTTGTGTTCATATGTAAATGACTGGAGGAGGCGGCGCAGCGACGACACCGACAACTGACGGTTGTAGTTTGTCCTTTTCTCCAACCGTGTGCCCCTCCACGGCCCGGACCGGATAACAACGTCCCCGTCTCCGGTCCACACACCGACCCAGCTCTGCTTCAGGTTCGTCTGTGTTTTTATTTATGGGTTTTCGTCATTGTCTCTGAAAATTTGGGCGGACTTTATGTTTTTTTTGACTGCGTACATCAGAGGTGACGAGGGCTGCACGTGAGGGACTGACTAACACAAAACAAATCACAGCTGGTTGGAAATTAGGAGACAATAAGACAATTATGAGTAGATAGGAAAAGTGCGAGCAAATAGGAAAAAATATGACCTAATAAGAGGCCTCGTGTATCGGTAAACTTCAGTGTAGTGGACACTATGGACACTAGGCTACACTTTTACTCATTCAGTTTTTGTAGTTAGAAACCTCGTGTGTCTGCTATTTCTGTTAAACTTTAGTTTAGTGGACACTGTGGAGACTATAGACACTTTTACTGACTGAGGTTGTAGACCGATTGTCAAATAGCTGCACTTTTGTAAACAGCTTTAATAAACGTGTAGGTTTTGAAATTTAGCTTTTAAGTCGACTCTCCGCTGTTCGAAACGCAGAGAAAGAACTCAAATATCTTTAACCAATTATGTACTTAAAAAAACAAACATTATCTCTGCTTTGTCTTTAGGGCTCAGGTCAAGCGGTGACACGGTTACGTTTCGTGTTCAATGGGCTCTAACTTTGTACATACATAACCTATAATGTGTGTTAAATATTTCAGTAGGTATTTGTCAGCACTTAAACAATAGTAAGGACTGCAGAAAAGAAAATTTTTGACCAAAAATATTTTAAAATGTTTCCGGTAACACGGTTTCATCCAAATGTCACTGATTTTGGCAAGGTTTACGCCAAAGTGCTTAACATGCGGTTCCCACAGGAAATTCACTTAAATTTGCCTATGATGTGTTAAATACCAAATTAAGTTACACTGATGTCAAAATTTAGGAAAATGCGTTAGAAACTTTTGGACTTATTGACACAGATAGTAACACTGTTTCAGTGGGCATAGTGACACGGTTTAAATTCTAGATCCTATTATGATGAAAGGACCAGTGTGTCTAGAAAACAAGACAGATACTTTAAATACAAGCATTTATCATACATCAAATGAGTGCATACAGATTAGGATAAGAGAAACTTTGATTTTTCTCATAGATCTGCTTGTTCTCTTGACCTGACCCTTTAATAAATAGCTAGGCTAAATGAAGTTATAAACATAGTTCCATAATTTGTGAACCATAAGTTATTTAATTTATTGTGTTAATCTTTGCATTAATGTTGAAATGTCGGCACATCTTCCTGTGTATTTGCTGTTAATCTTGAATGATCGACCAGGTTGCAAATTAGCTTTATGGTAATGCATTAATGTGGTGTTATAATTCAATTTTACCAATATTACATTCATGTATTATTTAGTTAATATTGAATTGTGTCTCTGGGGCACAGATAGTATAGCTAGGGGATGAACATCACCCTTTGGTGTGTAAACTGTTACATTGAAGCTAAAGGGGTCATATTTTGCTAAACCCACCCTAATAGTTCAAAAAGTTTGAATTTGAACCATCCAGGTGCTGCAAAGCTATCTTTATTAATTTTATTCATTTTGGCAAAATCGAGTGGATTTCTACAACCTGTTTTAATTCCTGTTTAATTTGTTACGTCTATAACTAGTTACACACGACATTTGCACATATAAGGTCAAGACTTCCGGGGAACATTTCTCCAAGTATGCCATAATTGTTTGTCAGTAGCAGCGGTTCTAGTCTATACTGAAAATATGTCCAAACTTTGAGCTGATTACCTAAAATGTTCAGTTGTTGGTTGAATGGCAGAGAACAGCACAGTCATCAACCTGGAGAGGGTGGGGCGTGAAGTGGCTCATTTGCATTTAAAGGGCCAGTGCTCAATTTACCTTTCTAGTGTCATTACTCAGAAATAAGGTTGAAGAAGGGCCTGTAGAGTTTAACCAGTGAAGAATTCAGACCCAAGTATAGCATTTACAGTTTATGTAGACCACAAGGAAATGTTTCAAAATGCATAATTACATTTAAAAAAAGCAGAATAGCATTCCTTTAAAGATGTGTTGGTGGGTGGAGTTGGACAACACACAGATGAAACTGAGAGGTTTTGAAAGCCATCAAATACCATCAACTTATTTCAGCTTCTAATTTCGACACTGTTATGTTTGATAATAGTGATATGAAAGTCATGAAATGTAGAAACACACTCATAATGGCTGCCTAAGCTAATTAGCTGGCTAGTTGATAGACCATGTATAACTCAATACATATTAATGATAACAATGTATCAGTCATGCCGTCAGTGCTGTTATGTTACAGTTATTAAAATTAAATACCAGTAAAGTTCATGATAGAATTATCTGATGGTCTTGTAAGTGTAACTCTTTAAACACAACCACAGCAGAGCTGCCTGTCAGAGAGGAAATTAAGTTTTATTCAATAAACATGAGCTCTGCTTGTAAAGTACAAACATCAAGGAAGATAATGGCAGCACTTGCCTGTCAATCACAGTGGCCATCCCCTTAATTATGCAGAATGTTTTGGATGAATATATAATCTATAATTTGGGTGCCCCAAACAGGAAACACGTCAGTTGACTGTTCACTAATGCCGCGTTTCCACTACGTGGAACCGGCTCGGCTCGACTCGACTTGACTCTGGTACCAGGTACTATTCCTGGAGACCGTTTCCATTACAGGATACTACTGACTTTACAGTACCTGGATGTCATATAGTGATGCGGCGCATTACTTCTGTGTCATTTGCTCAGATAGTTGCTGATAAACTCGCTCATAGGGATGCAAATTATCGATGAATTCATTAATTGTTAGTTGGTTGCCCTTATCGCTCGATTAACGATTAATTGATAGGCAGCGATTTTCCTGAGAACCTGAATTTCTTTTTCAATATGGTCTATAAGAATAAAAGCTAAATATTGATTGTACACTTCATGAAAAAACATGTCATCTTCCATAGTGATTGATTTATTGAACCATTGGATACAGTTTGTGTTTCCCGTGGAATTCATCTGTTGATGTGGCGATGTGTAATGGGGGGGTGCACGTGCGTGTGTTTCATTGTACGACAGGGGGATTCGTGCGTGTTGGTTGGTAACCGCGCGTCACTTTCTGTCCTACTTCCAATACTATGGGGGTACGTGCAGTCTGTGCCCCCGCAGAAGTGAAAGTGAAACTTTTCATTGACTGTAGACTACACCAACCTCCAAGGAAAATGCTCCGATACCGACCCCGCATTTGTGCGTGTATTTAGTCGGGGGTGCACCGCTCCCACACACAGACAGGCTGGTCTGTGCGTCTCCACCATGTCCATAAAGCGATTCTAACTCATCAACGCCATGATCCGGTTCAATGACTGGCTATCCCAGCCACGGTGTTGCAGTGCAGACAAACCGGCAGCCTTTGGACAGGTGTGGACAGGCGGAAAAGGGCAATTAACTGACAATTAATAATTTAATTGAGCAAATTCTTATTGACAATTAATGGTTAGTCGATTAGTTGTTTAAATTCCTAGTTGCGTGTTGTCTCATCAAGTTCATGCTGAATTTTTACATAGGCCATCAATTCCTGAATCTCCTCAACTGACCATGGTATAGTTTTGCGGGCTGTCATCATGTGGATGAACCTACCGCTATATTTACTGTCAACTTCCGCATCTGTCTTTTGTAAAACAGCGGGTCACAGAGACAACTCTCTGACCAATCAGTGGTCTGTAGTGTTTACACGTCACGTTTTAGTATCTGTTCCCCAGTCTTGGAACCTTGGCGGAGGTGATACCAAAAAACTAGTACCGGGTACCAGATTCCAGGTCCATTTTTGTAATGGAAACGCAAAAAGGTCGAGTTGAGTCAAGCTGATACCACATAGTGGAAACGCAGCATAAATGACTGAAAACATTTTTAAACTACACTTGAATGCAGATTATATAGGGTACTCAGGAGCTGTATCATGTATAACTTGTTTATTTAAGTATTCATGTTTTTGTGAAAATAGTTTATGTGATTCCTATGTTCCTCTTAATGTGAGACATGTGGGGCAGTGCTCTAGTGCTCCTCTGTTGATGAGCCGCCACTGGTTAGCAGACTAACTATTCAAAGGAACTGAGCAACTGGGAACCAGTTCAATACAAGAACCGGTTCTAGATTACCATTCCTACTAATATTGTTACATTATTTATCACTTTTGGCAAGTTACTGGAGTCTTGTGTTAAAAGAAGTGACTTTAGTAACTGTATTGTCTGTAAGAATGAAAAAAATACATAAATGTAACTCAAGAGGATGTTAAGCTGTAGTCACTGAGTTGTATGTAGAGATGGCGTTAGTTTAATACTTTAATCATCACAGAAGGGGACCCTAGGCTAAACCTAAGTATTTAAGTTTGTGTAGGTTCAAATTAGAGCTGCAACCGATTAATCGACTAGGTGCTTGAAGCCAATGCAAAGATTCCCGATTCGATTAATCGACTCGAATTGATTGAAGGGAGATATTCTATTGCAGTTTTCCTGAATTGAAGCTTCTTTGTGTGTCACAATAAATGTCCGTGTGAAACGGACATCCGTGTAGATTTTTAATTTTTTTTAAATTAAAAATTGAAACAAAACAAAAGGTGCCTTGAGATTAAAAGGGAAACTAGAAGCACTCGGAGAGCGCAGACCTCCGCCAAGGCTGATCAGTGGCCCCCCCCGTGGGCCCCCCCACCCCCAATCAACACCAAAATGTAATCATTTCTTCCTTATCCCACTTCCAACAAACCCTGAAAATTTCACCTAAATCTGTCCATAACTTTTTAAGTTATGTTGGACACTAACGATCAGTGCCGCCCCCCCCCCCCCCATGCCCCCCCCCCGATCACCACCAAAATTTAATCATTTCTTCCTTATCCCATTTCCAACAAACCCTGAAAATTTCATCCAAATCTGTCCATAACTTTTTGAGTTATGTTGCACAGTAACGATCAGTGCCCCCCCCCCCCCCCCCATCACCACCAAAATTTAATCATTTCTTCCTTATCCCATTTCCAACAAACCCTGAAAATTTCATCCAAATCTGTCCATAACTTTTTGAGTTATGTTGCACACTAACGGACAGACAAACAAACAGACAGACAAACAAACAAACAAACCCTGGCAAAAACATAACCTCCTTGGCGGAGGTAAAAATGCTAAAATGAATAACAGAACACATGATGACAGATTCCTACCAGTGTGATGTGACATGTCAAATCTCTTACCTGGGCTGTTGTAAACAGCAGTAGATGATGGACCAGGACACAAACGAGCCGCAGGTTCAGAAAAAGAGACGAGTCCGTCCGGTCCATTTCAGGTGGAAATCACAAACATACAGAATAAATCAGTGTTCAGCTCATGGCGACAACACAAATACATCCAGTTCTCAGATTTAGGTTTAGTGTCAGACTGTTGACCAGTTAGCATTAGCATTAGGTTAACCAGACCTCACTGTTGTCTAAACAGCTGATGCCGCTGACTTCTGTTACAGCACGGAACCAACTAAACAGTGAATATTTCTGATATACAGACTATTAGTTTGTTGGACAGTCGGATCCACTGCGACCGTTGTGGTCCTTTAGTTTCTTTTGATCCTGCATAAGTTCCTTCTTCTTTTCTCGTATTTCTTTAGGCTTGTGTCTTATATTTGGCTCCGACAGCTTTTACTCGCTCGTTTCGTGTCAGCGATTTAAAGTCCGTCTGAATTTCCTAGTCGTCCGTCCACTTGTTGTAGCTTCTCTTTTGGTCCATTTTCCGAATGATCAACATGCAAAGCTTGTGGAAATTAAATGAGTTAAATATTGGCGGTGAACAGAATGCGGAAATGCTGTCAGTCTAGTTCACCACTCAGCCTTCTCCAGCACACAGCCCCGCCCCTTAAAGTTCCTGGTAATCTGGAAAGTGCTACCTCTGTACTAGGAACTTCTTCGGGGTAAATTCGGGGTGGGGGAGGGTCAGTTACCAGGGTGATTTTCGGTTAGCGTTGCAGTCGGACATTGTCGCTCTACTCTTCCTCTAACTCCATACTCAGCCATAGGTGACAGTATGGATCCAAGTTATTATTCCAAGAACAACCGGCTTCCGCGACTCGCCGGACGGCCAGTTCCTTCACACTGCGGGTTCGAGTTTAAGGCCGGAGGACGTCCAGCGGAGGAGGTTTCCCCTCCACGTCTTTTTCGAAAGTGAGACAAAGTCTTCCTCAGGTGTTCGCAAGACGGAGCCGCCCGCGGTTCCGCGTACTCCCGGTCCTGCTCTGAAAAATCGATCTCATCCACTATTAATCGATTACGCAAAATTAAAATGAGATCGATCTAAGATCAATTAAATCGATTTTTTTTACCCAGCCCTATTCATTTTCTATTTGATATATAGCAGCTGAATTGTATTCCTGTTTTTCTATATTCTGTTGTCTCCAAAAATTTTGGGAAAAATGTTCAAAAATTCATAAATGCATTAGAGACATTTTGAGGGCTTTTCTTTCTTCCTGTACCAAACTGAAAAAGCCAAACTGTGGCTTTCAAAACCGAAAACGTACCGAACCAAAAATTTTACCGTACCGTTACAGGCCTAATAAATAAATAAATAAATATACACTATCGGTCAAAAGTTTTACAACACCCCAATTTTTCCAGTTTTGTATTGAAATTCAAGCAGTTCAAGTCCAATGAACAGCTTGATATGGTACAAAGGTAAGTGGTGAGCTGCCAGAGGTAAAAAAAAAAAAACGGTAAGGTTAAACAAAACTGAAAAATAATATACATTTCAGAATTATACAAAAAGGCCTTTTTCAGCGAACAAGAAATGGGTTAACAACTTAAAGCAGTTCTGCCTCAATGGAGGTTGATCAATCCTCGAAAGTTAGTGCTACCAATTCTTACAGGTGTCCCAACATTTCTTAATTACTTACTACTTCCTCTGTCTGCATAAAAGTAGTGTTGGAACTCACTTTGGTACCATACTCTTGTGAGCATTATTTGAACAGTATTGCACTGCAGAAAGTAGTGTGTTACTATAAAAATGGTGAGGAAAAAGGCAATTAACCATAGAAGAGATACAGACCATCATAACACTTAAAAATGTAGGTCTTTCCTACAGAGAAATTGCCAAGAAAGTCAAGGTGTCAGTAAGTCCAGTTTCCTTCACCATCAAAAGGCACGCAGAAACTGGGGGAAATGCTGACAGGAAGAGGAGAGTCAACAGCTTGCATGATAGGTGACTCACAGGACAACAGCTTCAAGCACAGCTCAATAGTGGTCGTAGTACACAAGTCTCAGTTTCAACTGTGAAGAGAAGACTTCGAGTTGAAGGTTTGATGGGTTGAATTACAGCAAGAAAGCCATTGCTGAGACTTCAGAAAAAGAAAAAGAGGCTTGCCATGAAACACTGCCAGTGGACTACTGAAGGCTGGAAGAAGGTGTTATGGACTGATGAATCCAAATTTGAAATCTTCAGTTCATCCCGCAGGACTTATGTACGCTGTCGAGTCGGTGAAAGGATGTTTCCTTAGGTGTGTGATATCAACTGTCAAACATGGAGGAGGAAGTGTGATGGTCTGGGGCTGTTTTGCTGGATCCAGGGTCGGTGACTTGCGCAGAGTGAAAGGTACCCTGAACCGAAAAGGCTACCACAGCATTCTGCAGCGCCATGCAGTACCCTCTGGGATGCGCCTAGTTGGTAAGGGGTTCATCCTACAGAAAGAAACATAAATCCAAGCTACTGATGATACTGATTTAGATAAACTGTTTCAAGGGCCGCATTTTGGACACTTGAAACAGGAAAGCATAGTGCCAAAGCCAACAAAAGTGATGGCTTTTTAAATTCCATTTCACAAATGAGATCAAACACTTTCCTGAACTAAAATAATAATAAAGGTCATCACTTACCCTAAGTCTAAAAGCTGAGACAGTGAATGAAACATGAACTGTCACAATGCAGTGATTACCCCTGTAAACCGTAATATGATGAACTCTTGCTAAACAGATTTGGTTTAAAAGGTTACTGAATGGCGAGGATTCACCATGTAGGTTTATTTGGTTCTTTTAACACCAGGTAAATTTTCAGAGTGGTTTGATTGTGGATTATAAAAGACTTTCAAAGCTCAAAATTTACTGGTTGTAGCTGCCAAAAGGTCATATTAAATTAAAAAGTCAAAATAATATTTGACAATATGCCAGTTTACAGTTGTTATATTTTGACTTCCATGTAACTAACCCAGAGTGGTTCTATCAATGCTCTTTATTCCACATTACAAACTAGCGATAATGAGTCCTTTTTAAAGTGTACAGGTGACAAATGGATATAAAGTTCAAGGTTTATTAATTTTTTAAAATGCTGATCTTGGGTGTTTTATTAACTTGACATTGTATTATTGAACTTCAGATAGAATTTTAACCAGAAAATCAATTATTTTTTGTAATCCATCCCTCTTTACCACCAAATACAGCAGCCTTAAACCCCCCCACCTGCCCAGGGTGTGTATAGGTGATGGAGTATGAACCAATTGCTCCATCTGTTCATCTCTGAGGACTCCAGGGAGATGATTAACGCAGCACTGTGTTGTCAAGGACAGAGGTCACCAGGTGTATATGGCCTGATAATGAGTCTTAATGGGGTTTGGGGAAAGGGGGTGAAGGGGTGGTCAGTGGGGGGTGGGTTTCACAGGCTAAAGAAACTGGACACTGATTGGATTTGTCTGTCAGATGGTGAAACGTTGCCTGTTTGAATAACTAACCATCAAGTGCAAGCACAGACACAGATTCTCAGGATGCTTTGTGAGGTGGAATTAATGTTGTTAAGAGCCGTCACATGTATTTACAGTGCACTGAAGTGTGTTGAATCAATATTAATGTAGTGATGTTTTAAAGCAGATAATATCCATTTAAAATCAGATTTACACAGTAGTATTTTACAAGTGGCCTTAGAGGGAAACGTAACAAGAGAAATCTTGGGATTAAAGCCTGCTGCCTGTGACTGAGGTGCTGAAGGTTCAAGAATATAACTTAGTGACATAACAAAAGGAGCATTCTTCACTCTTAACACCTTGCAAAGGCCATACATCTCATTGATTAAACCCTTTTTCATGCAGCTTCAAACAGTGAACTTGCAGGGCCATGCAGTTGGCTTCCATTCCTCTGACATCTGCTGGTAATAGAGGTTTTCAATGGATTAAACAAACAGTGTATGATTACTCTTTTCAGGGGCAATGTGAAAAGAGACAAAAGTAGTTCCAGTGGGCTGTATGTTGTTTTTTTTGTGTGTTTGGTTAGAGAGGGGGAGTAGGGTGAAGGGGTGGTTGGTGGTGGGGAGGGGGAGGGGGTGTTCTGCCCCACAGCTGACACTCCACTCTTCCAGCTGTACATTCAGCAGAGTGAGCATCTCCACAACCTCCTCCCTGTGCATGAACACCATGCATATTGTCTGCTTGTTTTTCAAATGTCAAGCCTCAGTCACAAAGCTTCTTGCGAATGATGGGTTCGTATAAATCTCCCGGTTTGTGTGAGTTCTGGAGTTTGTAAGCATTTGTGGAGAGAGCAGCAGTTTCTTACGGCCGTCTAATGAAGTCAGTACAGCTGCTGTTCAAAACACAAGAATAACTTGAGGCCACCGTGAGAAAATGACAGGATTTTGTGTTGTACGAACACCATACAGTTGTCACGGTCTTCATAAGTGTGCCTTGGGGCCTTCCTACATCAAATCTACGGCCACTTCACAAATTTTTTTGTCGTAAGGTGAATGTACGTCAGCCCTAAGTGGAACTCATGGCGCTCTCAAGTTGATGGTAGGAAGATCTTACACTGTTTCAACATATTTAGATCTGTATATAAACAGTGGCCGTGTACTAAAAGTCCTGTGTCATGATCATCGCATTCAAGATGGTAATAATGCCTAGAACACTGAAACTTCTACAACTACAAGATGAAGAAGAGGAAGATCCAGTAGTTGTAGCCACTGTTTCGGTCCGACAGCAGCAGAAGAAGAGGGACATTCTAAAGCACTTCTCAAAAAAAAAAAAAAAAAAAAAAAAAAATCCTAACATAGTTTAATGCCCCAGAACATTGATCAGTCATCACCAAAGTTCATGTGGACAGTTGTAGTCATGTCCACTTTCACCTCTGCAAAAAAACTTAACATAGTTTAACCTTAAAGTACTGTTCATTCATTATTTCATTAATTCATTCATTTTGTGAACTGCTCGGTCCGGTCGTGGAGGCATTGGAGCCTATCCCAGCATTAGAGATGTCTGCACATAATTTGCTGATTATTGATGCTCTTTGCAGACATTAAACTATGTTATCCTATTTTTACATTAAGTGTTTTAGAATGATGTGTGTTTGATGTGTTTGGGATTGTGCGCTGTCCGTGGTGTTGAAATACACATTACTGTAAAATGTGCAGGAACACTGACCGGTACTGTTAGAAATTAGGAGTCATAATAAGACATCAGATGAAGACATTTGAAGTAGAAGGTATAAGAATAAAACAAAGATACACAAGAATAATAGAGAGAAATGAACATTAAAAACACTAACCATCCGACACACACATTCATCACCCTGATCCTCGTCCCTGTGGACTGTGCATTATCTCTGCAGATTTGATGTTGCTTCAAGCTTATTTGTCTATTAAAGGTCCTGAACAGAGAATTAATTTAAAGTGGATTGCAGCGACACCTTCGGCTGGAATCGGTGGTGTTTTTAAGGGACAAAGACTCCGCTTCCCATGAACACTAGCACCTACTATTGTAAGGGCATTACTCTGGCTAAGGCGTGCATTTGAAGCTAATGAATGAGGAGCGGATCCTCTTTACAACTCTGCATTTCTTTTTTCAAGACAGCAACTTACAGGTGCAAAGTGAAGTTTGAAACGAGACATCAGGCAAACTTCATGAAGTCCGTTTGTAGCATAGTTTAGTTACTGGTGTGAAGAAAAAAGTGAAACCAAACTGGAAGTCCAACTCCTGCTTCAATGTCTCTTTTACTTGGGAGCTCTGAAGTGTTACACACAGACCAGTGTTTAAGACATGTCCTAATAATATACATTTGCTCTAGCTTTTCCACAAAGTAGTCAAGCATTTTCATAAATTTCTGCAGTCATTCAACATCTTCATCATACTGCATTAGCAGTTCAGCGCTAGCTGCTTCAGCCTTCTGCATTCACAGTATTCTACTCTTAGAATTGTCTAGTTTCTGAAGGACAGTTTAGTATCCAGGCCCTGGCATGTACATTAAACTCCATACAGAACCATTTCAGTCTCACTACAAAGCCCTTAGTTTGGGACTGAAACAATGCTCTAAATAAAACAGATTACAAATGTTCGCAGGGCTAGCCCTGTGGTTAACACAGAAGCATTTATGAAGTGTTTGACTGAGCTACCAACAGCCACTATAGTAAAATACAATGGTCCAATGCATATGTATAAAGAACAGAAGCATTCTATACCTGTGTAGAAGGAAGAGGGACAACTCCAGGTCTGTTTTCATTCATTTTAACTCCCTTAGCTCTCTCAATCTGTTCAATGCAGAGGGTTACCGGTGTTTTAGCCGGTGCTCTATCACTGTCGTGTTTAGTTTTCTTTTTTCTTTCCCCCAATCCAGCTCCAGTTCCAGTGTCCACCATTACAACAAAATAAATCCAAGAAATCCCTTTCTTTAGGAAAAAGGACAGATCTTACTCCTCACTCTCAAGGTTATAATAGTTTTGGAATTTTAATTATACTTTAGTTTTAATTAGTTTTGACTTTTTTTTCTCTTATTCAGTTAGTTTTAATTAGTTTTTAGAGCAGGTTTGTTAGTTTTTATTAGTTATTTTTTTCGAATGCTTAGTTTTAGTTTAGTTTAGTTTTAGTATTAGTTTTAGTTATTTCATATATTTTATCTTCCTCATCATCCTATTCAAAGAAATTAGTGAGGCGCGGATATGGGTTACCCTGGACACTTTATTTGGGGTCGGGTTAGGGCGGCTCATGGACTGAGCAGAGACACAATGTACCGTACAATGTATAAATTCCCTATAGCAGGTTGAGGGGGGGTGCAATCCATACACAAAGTCACTTATGTGAAACAATGCGAAGATGTGCAAAGCATGAGAGGAGATGCACAAAGCAGCCAGCAGTTAAACCAGATAGAAACATATATAACCAGCTAACCAGCAGTTAAAGCAGATAGAAACATATATAAACCAGCTAACCAGCAGTTAAAGCAGATAGGAACCTATTATAAACCAGCTAACCAGCAGTTAAAGCAGATCGGAACATATATAAACCAGCTAACCAGCAGTTAAAGCAGATAGAAACATATATAAACCAGCTAACCAGCGGTTAAAGCAGACAGAAACATATATAAACCACTTATAAACATATATAACCCAGTTCAGCAGCAGTAAACCACACCTTAGCAGATATCTCATATCTTAGTCATCTCCAGTTCCATTATTAGCTAGCTTTGCTTCAGTTCAGTTTAGCTAGCTGTAGCTAGTAACATCAAACGTTTTTTTTAACATTCTAACAGGTTCCATACCTCTGTAACTGGATTAGTTTTCATCCTCCTCTTTTCTCCTCTTCTAAACTGTGCAGTTCAGGGCTTGGAAGGCCTTTTCATGGTGATAAACTCTCCAGTTTTAACCTGGATGCTAGTCCTGTCTGACTCTGTCATTTAGCTCTGCTCTGTCTCTGTCACTCACGCGCACACACACAGTACGCCAAAAAAACCCAAAAAAAAACCCCTCGACCCATGTATCACTAAAGTAAACCCCAGACAGGACTGTGCTGCTTTATCCCAGCTTTAGTCTGTATGTTCCAGGTAGAGTGGGGACCAGAAGACGACTGGAAACCACCAGTGACCAGACATGACAGACTGTGAAGTGTCGTATGGTGTCACCAGCTAAAACTGCTGGAGCGAAATAAATTAATTTCATATCAATCCAACATTGACAAAGACGAAAACGAAGGGAATTGTATCCATAATTTTTATACGTTTTAGTTAGTTTTGTAAGCTCACGATACAGTTTCAGTTAGTTATGGTTTTTTTCTTTTAATTAGTTTTCATTAATTTCAGTGCGACACGGTGGTGCAGTGGTTAGCACTCGTGCCTCACAGCAAGAAGGTCCTGGGTTCGAGGGGGGTGGGACC
Source organism: Sphaeramia orbicularis (assembly GCF_902148855.1). NCBI lineage: Eukaryota > Metazoa > Chordata > Actinopteri > Kurtiformes > Apogonidae > Sphaeramia > Sphaeramia orbicularis. The sequence goes on along the minus strand of NC_043969.1, from coordinate 6,535,894 downwards.
TTTCTGTGTGGAGTTTGCATGTTCTCCCCGTGTCTGCGTGGGTTCTCTCCGGGTACTCCGGCTTCCTCCCACAATCCAAAAACATGTACTAATAGGTTAACTGGTTAATCTAAATTGCCCATAGGTGTGAATGTGAGAGTGATTGTTTGTCTCTATATGTTCAGCCCTGCGATGAACTGGCGACTTGTCCAGGGTGTACCCCGCCTTCGCCCCTATGTAGCTGGGATAGGCTCAAGCGACCCCCGTGACCCTAGTGAGGATAAAGCGGGTTCAGAAAATGAATGAATGAATGAATAATTTCAGTTAACGAAAATGTTTTTTCAATTTTAGTTTTCGTCATTTCGTTCGTTTTCGTTAACGATAATAACCTTGCTCACTCTTTCAGCTTACTTTTCACTACTTAACTCTGCCGGTGGGTGTGTTGTTGTCATAGTGACATAAGTCAGTCCCTCCAGGATTTCGCGATGTTGCGATCGCAACTATTAACGCAAATTCAACCAATCACCGTGAATTCTGCGCGGTGCTGCAATTTCGTCCAATCACCGCGAATTTTCTGCAGATTTGACCATTCACCTTAGCCCTGTATCTCCCACCCCCCTCTATGTGATATGTACGTCATCACGTTCACTTCCTTGTTGACGTTTGAGAAGATGAAGACGTGCGACACATAACGCCCACATTTACCGACAAATATCACTGCCAAAGTTTGTGCAAGCCAGTTTCTAGATGTGTTACACAAAAGCGGAAGTATACTGCTCTGTGGTGGAACACAAATCAGAGTGGCCGCTCCACAGACACTATTCAACCACAAAACATGCAAGGAGAATGGCTGAAACTGGAAGAGGACAGACGAGACAAGTCCCAATGACAGTGGCTGTTGGATTCAGAACAATAGCAGGAGCTGAAAGGGTCAAGGTTAGCGCAGATATACTCTATAAGGCAGTAGAAGAGAAGAATAAATGACTTGTGGAGGCATGCTTTCCTTTTTTCTATATTGTTTGTGTTTGCGTGAGGGAGTGCGAACGCAAGTCTGTGTGTGGAGTTAAAAAATGAGCTCACAAACAAAAATAGTTGTTAAACTTGGTGTTAATATTAATTAGGGATGTCCAATAATATCGGCCCACTGATATCATCGGCCCGATATTGGCATAAAAATGTAATATCGGTGAATATCGGTATCGGTTTTTTTGCCTATCACTAAAACCGATAAAATAATGCCTTGATTTTACTGACGCGTAAATGAAGCATTGTTTGTAGCTGAAAGAAATGTGCAGTTTTCAAAGTTGTACAGTAGAGTTGCCACACTGTAATAGACTCATGGAGGGAGGGAGAGAAAATAAATAAATATGGCATTTTTTCCACAACTTAACTCTTTCCCCGCCAGTGACGAGATTTTCTGTCACTCCGTGTTTTCACTGTTAAACTGTAGTTGAAGCTGTTGCGGGTCGTGTGAATTACTTTCCTTAGTCCAAAAACAAACAATTAAGCAGCTTTTTCGGAAAAATGAAGGACCGGGTTTAATGTTTTTGCACTGGAGTCTCCGTATCCCATGGCAATGCATCCAGCGGCAGTCACTGAATGAGGAAAGGCAGACTCTGCAGGAACTGCACGCAGTTTCAAAAGCCTTAAAGATGATTATGGAGACAGAGTCTGATAATTCAATGTATGATGGAGCTACAGAAGAACCATTTAGAGACAGTAACGGAGAAATAGAAGGTGAGGGAGACGGACACGGGAAACACGGAGCGGTTCAGGTCCGACACGGAGATGAGGAAGAGGAGAGAGGGCACGGAGAGACACGGAGACACTGACAGACAGGAGGAAGAGAAAAGAGACATTTATAGAGGACATTCAAGGAGAAGACAGACACACAGACATGGGACAAGACAAAGGACAGCTAGTCTGAATCTATTATTGAGTTCAGATTCAGACTGAGGACACAGAACAGATTCAGCTGTATAATGTCAGTGGGGACACAGGTAAGACATGGTTTTATTTGGCTTTTGTATGAAATAAATAAATCCATATATTCATACATAGAGAAATAACTAGATTTCCATATAATTATTTACAGATCAAACACAGCAGGTGGTCCAACAGGAGGACCTGGTGCAGCCAAGGAAAGGCCAGAAATCTACAGTATTTAGTGAATTTGTTTCTTTTTTTCTTGAAAATGAGGAATATTGAAGTGTGTATATCCAAAAGCTAAACTAATATGTGGAAGACTTATAACTGATGTATGTCAATGTGATAAGTTTAGAAGGAACCTGGTGCTTTAGAAGGTGTTTGGTCTAAAGTTTGGTGTAGATTCCTCTAATATTTTGTGGAATGATGGGATATCTTAGAGCTGTTTGTTATTATTATTATTATTGTTATTATTATTTTATTTTGTGATTTGGAATACAGTGTTACTGTTGGTAAATGAGAGAGTCAAAAATGTAAATAGGAAATCAGTTTTATCTTGAAAATCAATATCTTTGGAAAAAAATGCAGTTTTCTCAGTTTTTTGCTCAGAATTGTTTTTTCCTGAAAATGACCAATATTCAAATGTTCATATCTCACGAATGAATGAAGATAGAATAAAGTTGTTTCTTGTGTTTAAAAGTTGAAGTTCTGTTCTTTCTTTTGATGTATTCAGTGTTCACATACTCCTACCACAACATTTTCAGTGAGCCTCCAAAGATTAGTGAAAATGACCAAAAAGGCTGGCGCTGGCTACCAACTCACTGGAAAATGCTCTGGTGGGGAAAGAGTTAAGTTGAAGTATGTATTCTTTGCACAGACAGTGTTTACATTTTGAAAGCGTTGGTGCATTTGAGAATGCATCCAATGGGGCATCACAATAAAATTAGGCATGATGTGTTAATTCCATGACAGGAGATATGTGATGTTACCTAAAATTAGTTTAATATCCCACATATATCGGCAGTGATATCAGTAGATATTCGAATCGGAAATTAAGCGTTGGACAATATCGGCATATCAGTTTTTGGCAAAAAAGCCAATATCGGACATCCCTAATATTAATGTTTACTCTAATGTGTTTGATAGAAAGCAACCCAAGTTTGGCTGACCTGTGTGCCTGTCTGTCTGTGTGTGCGTGTGTATGTGTGTCTCTGTGTGTGCATGTGTGTCTCTCTATGTGTGCATGTGTCTCTATGTGTGCATGTCAGTCTCTGTGTGTGCATGTAACCCGTTTAACCATGTAACCCATCTAACCCTAATCCTGAATATACTACTATATCATTAAGGAAGCAAAGTCATGTGTTGTGTTGTATAAATGTGAGATGGGGGTGGGATTTAATAAGTTTTCTTCTTCCCAGTCCTTTCTGAGCAGTACATATTGAATTTATTTTGTTATTACTAGTGTACATGGCAATTGATATTTTGTCTTGATCATCTTTATTAGGAACCGAGCCGAAAGGTAAGGCCCTCTCACACAGTGAGAGGCCTTGCCTGCAAGCAAGGCCCTATTGTTATTCGTTTGTTTAGGTATTATTTTCCCGACGCCACTTTGAACTGGATTTTGACCCCCTAAACATGCTCGAAAACTCACCAAATTTGACACACATGTCAGGTCTGGCGCAAAATTTGATAAAATGAAAAAATTAACCCCATAGGTGCCAAAATGAGCTCTCTAGCGCCCCTTAGAAACACAAAATCGGCCCTAGCGCCCAGTAGGAATGTCGTAGAAACACGAAACCAACAGCAAAATTTTCGTCTCATTGAGCCCGACAAATCACATGCGGGTACTCATGACCTAACTCCAACAGGAAGTTCAGAATTTGCCTTTCAAAATGAAATGCTCAAATTGCAAACTTCCAGTAGGAATGTCGTACACACACGAAACCAACGCCAAAACGTTCGTTTAATAGAGCCCAAAAAATCACGCACTGACACCTATGAGCTATCTCCAACAGGAAGTTCGCAATATGCCCTTAAAAATAAAATTTTTAAAACTAACTCCGATGACACCGTTTGTCGTATTGACTTCTAAATAGAACCAAAAGATAGAGTGAACCCTCCTCAAAAAAGTGATCTCGTACTTTTTCCAGAACTGTCTTAGTTTTTTTTTTTTTACATGCCCGCAAAGTTGCAATGTTTGGGACTCATTTTTCACTTTGGAGTTTTTCCCCACTTGTGACATATCTACGCGTTCATGGGACTCAGCACAACACTCACATGCAAAAAAATTTTGAGATACGATGTACGGTTATTGATTTATAGCAATTTGTTTATTTTCATACTTTTTCCACTTTAGACTGCCATTTGACCCCCTTAACATGCTCCAAAACTTACCAAATTTGCCATGTATGTCATGGCTGTTGAACACTTTGATTCTATATGAAAATTAACCCCTTGGGTGCCAAAATGGACTCTGTAGCGCCACCTTTGTACTAAAAAACACACAAAATCTGCCCTAGCGGCCAGTAGGAATGTCACAGAAACATGAAGCAAATGCCAAAATGTTGGTCTGATTGAGCCGACAAATCATACACTGACACTCATGAGCTAACTCCAACAGGAAGTTGGCAATCTGCCTTTGAAAGTTACTCTACGTTTCTGCAATTACTGCTTATTCATTTCAGACTTTTGACACAAAAGTTATACCTCATTAAATTCCCACAAGTCTGCAGAATCCAAAAGTGAAAGAATTTTTCAGATACGACCTATGGTTATGGAAGAATAGTGATTTTTTTCAAGACTATGTTCAGTCTCACTTTTCACAATGACAAAATCCCTATAAAAGTCTTGTAGGTGTATGATTACAAATCTCTGTCCCAAGTGCAGTGGTTAGAGATGCTGCCTATTGAGCAGAAGGACTCTGGTTCAAGTCCCAGGATATCCAGATTTTTTTTTTTTTTTTTTTTAATTTTAAAACAGGTTTTACTGCATTGTATTGTGGATATTGGAAATTTTGCACACATTCAAAAGTACACGGAGTACATTTTTTCAAAATAAAACTCCAATTAAGAATAATACAAAATGTCTATTACATAACTTCTTTTCATTTTTATGACCAAATGCTCAACTGTTTGTACAATGTTTCTTCATTCAAAAGTACTCTTTCTCACAGACACACATGCTCACACAATAGGGTTTTTCCAAAATAAAAGCCTTAATGTGAGAAATCATCACTTTCATGCTCAATTAGTCACACAATTTCAATTCATTTTTCAAACTGATTCTTTCTTTCACATACAAAACAATGCACATGCACACAGTAGGGTTTCCAAAATAAAAGTCTCATTTAAAGGTGATGGTGGTTTCAGCAGAGGGTCGCTGTGTTCAGTAGAGATGTAAGGAGGACGGACACTAAAGGGTGGGAACTGGTTTCGGGACGGAGAGGTGTGAGTGGAGCTGAGGTGTCGACGGTCACGGGAGAGGCGGATCGCGGGGGAGGCGGAACGCCCGGTGCGAGGTTCCACCCAATGCTGCTTGCAGCTTTAATTTATTAATGTGTTTGCTCTGATATTGATTCCTTGTACACAAAAAATGTTTAATTTTTTCTTCTGCTCAAAACAAATGAATGAATGAATGAATGAAAAAAAGCCTGTTTTGTTTAAAATCTTTGCTTCCTGGTGCTTTTTAAGGCTAAAAACACAAAAAAGACTGTTCTGGATAATTTGTAAATGCCCATGTTCCAGTGACTGTAATAAAAGAAGCCTCAAATCATCGCAACTTCATCACAATTTTTTGGAAAAGCTGCCACAAATCAGGCATTTTAGGCCGCAACAATCACAAAAAAAGCCCGTGAAATCCTGGAGGGACTGATAAGTCTGCCGTAAAGCAGTCCAGTCTTGTCCAACCCAGCCAGGGATGCTGGAAATAGCATTTGGAAAAAAACAGTTTTGGTGCTGATAATCTCATTTTAAATTGCAGACTACGATCAGGCATATATACATTAAAATTAGACTTTTTCAAGATCACGCAGAAAGTCTGTTCCTTTAATTGCACCTTTAATAAAACACTTTCGTTTCAGCACCGTGCATTTGAGTCCAGTCATTCACTCCGTCTTGAAAATTTGTATGAGGCTCCCTCAAAGAACACCACGAATGATGCATTACTGTTCATAGAAACACCTTACGTCCACCTTAAGACAGTCGTGTGAATCTCTGTCAGTGTGTTTGTGTGACTGCCGTAAGGGACCCCTAATAACGACATAATGTGTTCTTGTTATCTACTTGCGGCCACTGCAGGAGCATGTGGGTTCTGGAAAGGCCTCCTGATCCACGAATGTCGTGCATTGTTCTGACGTTGTTCATAAGGCATTCGTTAGTGCGCCGTGTGAAAGGGGGTTTTGTACTGCGTTCATGGACAGTTTTGGATAGGATTGCTCACCTGGCTATGAACTTTGGAGTGTTCGTGGACCGTTCCTTTCCTATAATTCCGTCTTGAGAAGGTTGTATGAAATGGTCCATAAATCATTCGCACAGTGTTCATAGCCATTTGTAATGTCATTCGTGACTGGGGCTTCAACCATGTCAATGCAGTTAGACCAGTGGCAGGCCGTGCATTTGGTACCTGGGCCTTCCGTGGGGACTTACTCAACTTAATCCACCTCTTAATACCATCACTATGACACAATTATAGAAACCATCAATAGTACACAAAAAAAAAAACGCAAAATAACAAGGCGTGGCAATACAGAGAGAGAAAGACATTTCATGTATTGAGGGTAAATACCATTATTACTAAAGCAAAAAACCCAGTTAAGACAACTCCACATCTCTACACTTCAACCACAACTTTGCCATGTACATTATCTGGTGCAGATAACCTAATAACCTCACAAAAACAAAAAAGTGTAAATAAAAAACATAATCTACTCACCAGAGATACTCATTGTAACCTCCGCCAGGAGGTATTGTGATCGCTTTGCTTTGGGTGTTTGTTTGCGTGTTTGTTTGTTTGTTAGCAAGATAACTCAAAAAGTTATGGATGGATTTTCATGAAATTTTCAGGAAATGTTGATTCTGGCACAAGGAAGAAATGATTAAATTTTGGTGGTGATTGGGGGGGGGGGGTCTGTCTTGGCGGAGGTCTGCACTGTGCTTTTCTTGTTTATATATAAAATCCATCCTCTCTTTGTGCATGAAAACTTCAATGTCACAGTGATCTATGCATTTCATTTCCATCAGTAATTCCTTTTCTATGGTCCTGAAGGCCAAGGCTGCCAGTTGCCCCTGTCCAGTCGTATTCCTGGCATAAGTTTGTGGGCATAGAATGTCCGCTTGACAAGCTAGCTAGCGTCGGGGTTGGCCGATCTGTCCTCATGGTGTCTAGCTTTTCTGGAAAAGTCTGCCTTTAAAATGGATTTTTAAGTATGTCCAAGACCAAATTGTTTTCCTCTCAGCTATTGTGAGCATAAAAAAATCTACCTCAAATGTATTAATAGTTCAATTGAAATTAGCTTTACTGGCATGAATGAAAAACAATATTGCCAAAGCTATATCAAATAATAGTTTTGCTCTTACCATCCAATCAGAGGAAGGACAAATACTGACATTGTGGGCCAGCTAGCTGGCCCTGTAATGCCAAATTAAAATCTGATTGGTTAAAGAAACAGTTCCGATGCTATACAGTTTAAGTAACATGGGCCAACACTGCTGATTTTGAAGGCCCTGGGCAGATTAGATAATCCCTTGCACTACATATAGACTGAAATCTGATTGGACAAGATATCCTCCATCCACATACACTTACTGGAAACAGTGCAGCTAAGAGAAACTCTAAGAAATGAAAAGAATAGTCTATTGGGAATAAATTAATACAATGTCAGGGAACCAATATTAGAATTTAGGTTGTAAATGTAGGTCAGTGTTTCTGATGATGTTTAGGCCAATAGAGAAGGCCTTGCTGACCCTGAACGTGCACCACTGAGTTAGACGGATGTTGGATGAGTCGTATACATATAGCTGTCCTGGTTCAAATTGAGATGGTATTAGGGCATTAACAGAAAAGCTGGTTTGTTGACACGTCACTGTCTGTGGCACAAGTCAATGGTACTTTGGAAGAGTTGACAAGGCATGTGTTATTCTCTCTCTCCCTTCCATTACCCGACCTTCATTCAGGGCATGTCGATATCTTTCTATATGAAACATGGAGCGCAAGGTAGTGATGCATGGATCAGCGGACCCAGGTCGGGTTGGTGCGGGTTAAAAAATGTCACTTTATTTGCAGGGCGGGTCAAACAATTCCACAAAAGCGTATTGAAAAAAAAAAAAAAAACGACCCGTGCATTACTAGCGCAAGGCCAAGACTGAAGGAAGAAGATGATTCAGTGTAGGATTACTAAACTGATCGTGATCTAGAAAAACTATCGTCTAAGGGGCCGTTTACACAGCGTAGGATTCACTCGACTCCGGGAAGATTTCATGGCGGATTAGCCTTCTGTTAACATGGAAACGGTGCCTAGAGTGCCTGAATCTGGAAATTTTTGATACCAGGGTCCAGGGTGGAATGTTATCGATACGCTCCGCATTTCAGCTCCGTGTTAACGCGAATCGGAACGTTCCGGGGTAAAATATGACGTCACCGCATGCTGCGCGCGCAGCCCAAGAACCGCCAGTTAACCCCACTCCAGGCCAGTTGGTGGCGGTAATGCGCCTCCAAGCTGGTTTGCCAGCCTCTATGACACAATAAAGCTGCAGAAAAAAAAGGAACAACCACAACAACAATGGCCGGTTTCAGAACAACATACGTGCTGCTAACTGTGCTCAGCTCATCTGTCCAGACAAAGAAGTCCTGCGTCTTTGTACGACCACTCGCCATTGTTGTTTGTAAATAGTGTTGTCCGCCTCTTCTTCTTCTTCTCCTCATTTAAAGGCTGTCTAAACCGGAAATCGTTTGTGCGCAGGCGCGTGTTTTACCGCCACTGTTTTCACTACAGCTCTACATCGCCAGCTACTGGTCTGGCATGGACACTACAGCATATTGAGCCGTCCTCGCGGACTCATGTTAACGCAGATCGTATCATAGCGGCTTCGTCTTAACGCGGAAGATTTTATAACGCAAAGGAGAAATCTTTGCGGAGTGTTGCCCGGTAAACGTACCCTAAGTAATGTTCTGTGAACCATGCAAGCATGACAATGTACTCTTTCTCAAAATGCTGTGCGTCTTGGCTGCTGCTGTCTAAACCTTTTCCCACTTCATGTTGTTCATTTAAAGTTAAAGAAAATTCATATTGTTAGCCTATGTTTTGTTTTAGTTAAATGTCTGAGAAGGACTGTTGATGCTTGTGTCTTGCAAGGTTTTTTATTCTGCTCTTTACGCCTACACTGTTAATGTTCTAGTGAACCTTTAGTACAAGCTGCTCGTTGTTGAACCGGCTGTGAGACGGTGTTGTTCCTCCGCTGTGAATGTGATACGTCATCCTGTGACTCGACTTTATTGACAGATAAGTCTATATGAAAAAATCTGAAGTCAGTAATGCCGTAGTGGTATCATCCTGATCCTGGGGAAATACATATTGTGCATGTGTTTCACACCGTCGTCAAAATTGTACCACTGAATATTGTGTCCACTGTACAACTGTTGGACCGGGACCACTGTACCCCTCCTGTAGGGCAGCTGGTCCAGTTCCATCTTCTTGTCACCTCCGTCTCACACCTACATGTGGAGTGGAGTTAACTGTACATTCTAGCTTAATGTCTGTTGAAATAAAGGCTACAACTTACATTTGCCATTGACAGAATGACAGAATATCACATTGTTTGTCTTTGTAGTCTTTATGCAGGCTATTAATGTAACAGCATAAGGTTGGTGAAGTGAACAAGCACAATACCAGTAATATACAGTCATCCTCAAAATTATTTATACCCTGCCATTTTTTTCTGACTTTGGTTTTGTGATGTTTTGTTGTTTGTAAGTCACAAACACACTTGAGGAAACTCCATCCATTCATCCACAAAAACAAAAAATCACAAAAATGGCAGGGGTATGAATAATTTTGAGGACGGCTGTATAGTTGTAGGCCTACATGTGGTTTCTTCATATTTGTTCACTTACATTGTCAGATGATCGTTGGAGTTAATTATTTGAAGACATTTTGTATTCCTTTTTTCCAGCTTTAACAGCATTTTCTCAATATGTTATGCTGATCCATAGACCACTGGTCTTGGCTTGTGTGTTGTATCAGTTATGAGTTGAAATGGTCCTCTTAAGAAAGTATGTAAATGGTGAGTACACACTTAAATCCATGCAGTGTTGTGGTGCTGTTTGTGAGAGTATTTGCTGCAGAGAGGTTGTTTACTAGTGGCTGAGTGAATGTGCAGCCATTGGGTGGTGGAGATGTTTCTCTCAACAACACAAGAGGCCTGTTCTGCTCACTGCTCCCTGGACAATAAGGCAGTGGGCAAGATGGGATTATGGCGTACGAATACTCAGGGTCATCACAACCATAGAATTCAGGAGGATCTTCTTCATTTGCTGCAAAAAACCCTTATAACTATGCCTAGTAATGTTCATGCATAATAACCGACCAAAATAAACCTCTTTCATGTATCACTATTATAAAATCCAAAATAAGAAGGAAGTCTGATAGAATAAACCCTCATATCGCTCTGGTAGGTTTGTCTTGCAATGTGTGACAAAAGAACATAGAACATTGTTGTCCCCTTTGGTTTTGTTTGATTCTGCTTATAAATAGCATCATTATGTCCTGTATTCCTCTGTTTTCTGCTGTCCTTACATTATCTTGTTGCATATTGTACAGCTGTTATTAAAGGCATTACATGTAGTTATTTTTACTCCTATGTTGGGCTTGACCTCTGTGCTATTTTTTTTTTAGATGACTGTCACATCTGGTGATATCACATGGATGTTAGAGGTTTATATCCACCGCCGACCTCAGGATTAGCCCACACTGTGTTAGTAACACTCATAATTACACAAAATGCACAAATGCTCCATAGTGATTTAACACAGGATAGGGCAATAAATATTTGTCCAGCATCTGTGGGGGCATGTAAGGCCCATTTTGTCAAACATAAATACTGCCTATGCTTCAGCATTGCACTGCACCAGATAGGACTGAAGCAGATCTCTGGATTATGATGAGTAGGTCAGAGTATTGTTTTAATCTGGTTTTGGCTCTCTGTCCCTAACTGGCACAGGACAGACAGATGGCCGAGGTTTGAGTTAGGTCCAGGGCTTGGAAGGATGGGCTGGTAGTGGGAGTTTCATCCTGACCTCATGTTCCACAAACATCATCCAGTCACTGATCCTTCACATGTACAGTAAGAAAGAAAAAGGCCTCCAGCACAGTCAAAAGGAAGGTTCTGCTGATTGAACTGGTATTGTCCATTTGGTCCTTTTGGTATTCTGTTGGATTTTATGGGTTATATGTGCTTAAAAATTACCTATAATATTTCCTAATAAGGAATGCTGAGGTTATGTCAGAGATGTTAATCTACTGAATTTTATGTGTGTGCAATGGTCACATGTAGGAGGCAAATGAACTCAACGTCTTCTCATTTAATTTCAAGGGTATCTGATACACACTGCGTGCAGTGATCCACCAATCACAGTTTTTCTTAATCAGCTTGGAGTAAGTCACTGGTAACAACACTGAAAACGAGCAACGAACAAGAGAAAATCATCGTAATGAAGACTTGGTGCCAAAAAGAAAAGCAACATCAGTCATCTGAAATTATTTCGGCTACAAGAAGGATGATATTGAAACACGTGTTCTGTGTCGATAGTGCCTTGCAATTGTTGCCACAATGAGAGGTAACACAACTAATTTGATTGACCATTTACATCGGCACCACACAGCTATTATATACTCCTGAGTATTTTTTCATATCACAATATATATCGCAGGGTTAAAAAAAATCTCAATGTCAGTTTTTTCCAATATCTTGCAGTCCTAACATGATTCCTTAATGTCTGGTGACATTCAGGGCCATTTTATGATTACTTGGAATATAGTTCTTTTGAGGAATTATTGACCCACCCTGCTGATCCACGCATCACTACAAAGCATGTAGAAGTTGGGAATTTATAAGTGGTGTTCTGGTCCATTCAGTGCAGGGGTTCATCCTGTGCTTTACGTAGCCTATGTGGAGACACTTGCTTTTTTCCGAGGTTCTGGTACATTATTTAAAAGTAAAACTGGGTTGCAGCGTGTAATATGTACGGTCTGTGATAATGTGTTACTAAAGCAGATGGTCTGAGCCATGTCAGAATAAAAATTGGGTGTGTTTAATAACTTTCTTTACTTTTACTTTTAGCTGCTGGTATGATACAGGACTCACTAAAACCAGCCGTTTCAATCAATGCACCTTTTTCATACAGAAAACCTGACGCCTTTTTGCACACTTTTTCTTGTATTTTTAAACTAAATGTTCTAATGAGAAAGTACATTGCAATGTCTTGTGGTTGTGCTTGGAAAAAATTAGATCGGAATTGGCCAAATTGGTATCAGCTGTCCAAGCATGCCTCATTAAATGCCAAGACTCCAACTACACTACAAACAAACTTTTCTAACCCCTGATCTTCTACAGTGGTCTACAGCGTGGTTTTTCAACCACTGTGTACACTAGTGTTCCGTGAGATATGTCAGGTGTACCGTGGGAAATTATCCAATTTCACCTAATTAGTCTAAAATAATGTAATAAATATTCTTCGCCTGTAGCGGAAGCAGGTAGTTAGTTGTGACCGCCTTTACTTTGAAACAAGAGGATTAGTGATGCGTGGGATGGTGGCAGGTGGCGTGATTAGCAAGACAAACGGTGACGGTGATGGAAAATTTTGAAAAAGGAAAAATGCCAACTCCGAACTGGACCCTGGACAAAATTCGGACCCAGATGAAGGGCCTAGTGTGAGTGGAGGTCAAAAGAAAGTAAAGACGGTGAGGTCGAGCAAAGTCTGTAGCGCGAGGAAGATACAACAAAAGCAATCTGTCATTTGGATTCACCTTTACCCGGAGATGAAACTGCACCGATACCGTTGTGGCCTGGTGTGTGGTGAAAGGGTATCCAACAGTGGTACGGTGCCAAGTAAGCTTAAACGCCATCTCCAAATGAAACACCCTTCGCTTCAGAACAAGAATGTGAACTATTTTGTTCACCTGTGTGAACACATGGAGAAACAGACAGCTTTCATGAGAAAAACCACAAAGGTAAATGAGAGTGCCCTGAAAGCTAGCTACCACGTTGCTGAACTTGTTGCTAAATCAAAAAACTCCACACTGTGGCAGAGACATTAATACTTCCCGCCTGCAAAGCCATTGTGAATGAGATGCTCGGACCTGAAGCGGCTAAAGAAATAGCCAAAGTCCCTCTTTCAGATAACACAATTTCTAGATGTATTGATGATATGTCTGCAGACATTGAAAGTGTGGTTTTGGAAAAGTCCGTATCAGTAAGAATTTTGCATTGCAACTGATGAGTCTACTGATATTAGCGGCCATGCCAACTATTGGCCAATGTGCATTTTGTGGATGAAGACGCAATCAGAGAAAACTTTCTATACTCCAAGGTGTTGCCAAAAAAAACATCAGGAGAGGAAATTTTTCGGGTCACATCCGAATACCTTGAAAAAGGAGGACTTAGTGGGAAGACTGCACGGGTGTCTGCACTGATGGAGCTGCAGCCATGGTCGGGCACATCAAAGGCTTTGTAGCCTAGTGAAGGTGAGAAACCCAGATGTGTTTTATTACGCACTGTTTTTACACCGTGAGGCTCTCGTAGCCAAGACTTTACCAGCGGACCTAGTCCTGTGTTAGATGATGTTGTGCGCCTGGTGAACTTTAAGTCATGACCTGTGAAAAGTTGCATATTTGCTCTTTGTGTGAAGAAATGGGAGGCGGAGCATAAAGCCTTGCTGTTTCATACGGAGGTCCAATGGTTGTCGCGCGGCAAGGTGCTCGCACCGGGTGTACGAGCTGCGAGAGGAAACTTAGGGGTTTCTGACAAATGAGAAGTCCGATTATGCAAAGCTGCTTGCAAGTGATGAATGGTGTGCAAAGCTGGCATACCTGGCAGATATTTTTCATCATCTGAATGATCTGAACACACGAATGTAAGGCCGAAATGAAAACCTGCTTACAAGTACAGATAAAATAAATAGATTCCATTCAAAGGTGCAACCTCTGGCAACAACATGTGGAAAGTGGCAACATTGACAATGTTCTACTAACCAAGACAGTACAGATGTGATAACACTGCTGCATTAGTGTGAGGTAATAGTTTAAACATTAAAAACTCTTGAGGAGAGGATGTCATTTATTTCTCTTCAACCGTAACTGGAAAGCCTTGACTGGGTCAGGGACCCGTACAGCTCAGTATCAGTTGGAAAGGACATGATTTACAGGAGCAGGAGGAACTAACTGAACTGAGACAAAATCGTGGTTTAATGCTAAGCTTGCTGATCTACCTTTGGACAGTTTTGGTTAGCTACTGCCAGGAGTTCCCATTCTGACAAACAAAGCTATTTTGACATTGCTCCCATTTTCCATGACATATCTGTGTGAGGTGAGCTTTTCAAGCCTGACTGCCATACAAAAAAAAAACAGAGAGAGACTGAGAGCTGTTGAGGAAGAGCTTTGTGTGTGTCTTTCTTCGATTCCTGCCAGGATATCAGCTCTGTGTTCATCCAACAGGCCCAGGTTTCACACTGAGTAGAAATAAAAAAGATTATAAAATACTTTTTTCTTTGTGCTTACTTGATTCTTATTAAAGAAAATTTGATGAGAATGACTTTAAATTGTTAATATAGGCTACAGAGTTTCCATTTTTAATATTTTCAGCTGGTGGTGTGCCTCAAGATTTTTTCAAAGAAAAAAGTGTGCCTTGGCTCAAAAAAGTTGAAAACACTGGTCTACAGTCCACTGTAGTCTATGTCACCAGTGAGTTTGTTCTTTATCAGAGATGAACTTACTCATCTTAGCTCTAAACTCTGGTGGAGTGTTGATTGGTGACTCTGCTTGGTGGTAATACGAGCATTAGTGTTACTGTTAGCTCCGTGTTCGTACTAGCTGCAATGTGTTTGGCATTTAGGTAGTACCGGATCCTTGAATTACTGCGGGAGTATCCAAACTCTTTGTGGCATAGTTTGAACACAACAGTGCTCTTATCTAGGCTTCCATCCATCCATTTTTTATATGTAAATGTCCTGTCCACTGGGCCAAGCAACACTGTCTCATCCTTTTCATCCATATCTTCTTCTGTTATTTTTTGGCCTAACGTTGTCTCTTCCACTTGTTCAGTGCATTGATATGATCAGTATGCGAGAAACCTGTGTAGTGAGAAACATTTCATGTTGTCTGTAGTAGAGCCTGACCCCGGCTGATTAATCGGGCCGATTATAGCGTGTCACCAATTAATCAACATTGGCCAATATGTAGGCTGATGCTGCCGATATATTAACTTTTTTTGCTGCGCAGAGATTCTGTCACTCACTGCTCCTGTGTGTGTGTGCTGCCCGGAGAATAAGAGGTACTTTAAAGCAAGTTAGTTTCACGTTCACTCCTGCTCGGACAATGACGCTATCACCCCCCAACACAATCACATAATCACGGAGCTACACCCCCCCTGCACTCTGACAAGGATGGACTGGTTATCCTCCCCTGGCAAAATTCACGGACCGAAAATCATGGACACCCCCCCACCCCAGTCTTATGAAGTATTCACCCCCCCCCCCACACACACCCATGTCCGTGCACTTCCTGTCTACCTCACAGTTTCATTCTGCAGGCCTGGGTGTTAATAGTGTAGGGGAGACCGGGGACAGTTGTAACACGGGTCAGTTGTAACTCTTGCAATTGCTCCAATCAGGAACAACTTAGGACTCACCTAATTCACTCTGCACATGCTCAGTTTAGTCCTTAGTCCACATGGGCAGTTATAGTGCCGTGAGACAGACACATCAAAATTTGAGTGAAAACATAATTGTGTGGTAAGTAATATTTTTTGCTCTAATTATTTTTGTGATAGCATAGTTTGCATTTGAAAGTTGTGTAAATTATATTTGTGAAATAAACAAAGATTTATGCAACTGTTAATCCACCTATCCACAATGATCTAATATAAGATTATTATATCCTGTGTAGATCAGTGTTCTTATTTCATATATCGGCCAGTATTGGTTATCGGCCAATATCGGATATCAGCCGATATATTGGATATTGGCTTTTTTTAGTCCCCAATATCAGATTCACCCGAAAGTGCGATCAGATTGAAAGTTATGACTTGGGCAGAATAATGTTTGTCTTGGTTTGACTGAACTGCCACAAAAGGCAGTAATATAGTTAAATCTAGTTTACAGTTATCTTTAATTTAAAATTCTAAATGAATCCCTGACTAGGAAGGGTATTAGTGAGCAGGAGGGGTGGTGGTAAGCTCCACCCACTTTTTCACTTGTCAGTTTTCCTGACAGTGATGGAGAAATAGTCTCCTATGTATTACAGCAACTTAAAACTTTTTTGAATTTTTTTTCATTCCCTCCATTTATGACCAAGATGTTGGATGCATTTTGTGTAATTATGAGTGTCATTAACACACTGTGGGCTAATCCGGAGGTGGCTTTGATGATGATGATGTTTTCATTTCAGTAAATATTGTCTCCATTAGTTCATTTTTCCCATGTGTTTATTTTAGAGACACTGTACTGTCGTGTGCAGGCCTGAGTGTCCAGTCTATGTGAGTGTGTACAGGGATGCTGGCATCGTTCATACAGCTGTGGGACAGATAGAATGTGCATGACCCACATACTGATGTACTGTAGTGCTGTAGCTCTGTGCACCACAGTTAATTTTAGTGTGTTGTCTGCCTCATTACACAAAGGTAATGCACACTGTGTTTTCAAGCATAAACCGTCTCTGAAAAAAAAAGTGTTGCAGAGAAGATTTAATGACATCCTCGGGCGAAATTTTTACATTTCTGTAATCATGAAATGTTCACAGCTGCTGTTTGAAGTATGTGCAGTGCTTCGTTATCCAAATAGTGAGATGAGATGCTCAGGCTTGATTCTAGGAGGAGAAGTGGGTAGAAGTGTAAAAGGATAAACTGAGGCTTGTTTCTGTCTAAGAATACTATTTCTGCATGTTATAAAGGAGGTTGTAGCTGGAGTGTTACCTTAAAACACTGGTAAGCCTGCCATAATTATTACATAATTACCCTACCACAATTATTTGAGCTAAACATAGTCATTTTGTATAATGGTGTGATAATGGTCTCCATTCAGGTATATAAAAGGAAATGGATTAAACTGACAGTAAAGTTATTTTCATTATTTTACTATTCTATGACTGGCACCGAGGTTGAGAGATATTATGTTCCCAACTTCTTTATTTCATTCCCAGAAGATTTGGTGTTGTCCTTAATGTCTTGTTAGCTTACTGGCCGACAGGCCATAAGCTATTGTCATCATGCGGCGTCCATTGTTGTTGTCGTCTGTCGTCGTCTATCGTTGTCTGTCGTCCGTTACTACAACAACAACAGCCGCACCCCCTCCAAGGACCAGGGGCCAACAAAGAGGATCCCATGGCCCGGCCAACCAGCAGACAACACAGAGATTATTATTATTAATATTATTATTACTTAGGGGTGTAGTGGTGCACTCATTTGTACCGAACCATTTCAGTTCGTGGCCTTTGATACACGGAGATGTACCAAACAAATACATGTGGCCTATATGAAGAATGCAAACACTCAGGAAGCAGGGTGGCTACAAGCAGAACCCATTCTTCAGTGGCGCCGTGTCACACAAAGCCGGGTTGGATGTTTGAAGTGTGTTAAGTTTCACTTTCAGTGTTAGTGATGGTGATGTGTCATTCACGAACGAGCTGGTGCATAGAGCCGGTGTAGTATGGCATATGGACCCCTGGAATATGGACCCGGGTCCTGATTCCGCAGCGGAATATGGACCCGGGGGTCCTGATTCCGCAGCGGAATATGGACCCCCCCTATGGAAAATGGACCCCCCTCCAAATTTAGGGAATGAATTATTTTTTTTAAAGTTTTGAATTTAAACACATAAAATAGAAACAAAACAACATTTTGCAAACAAAATTTCTTTATTGTGTTCTGTTATTATTACCTCCGCCAAGGAGGTTATGTTTTTGCCAGGGTTTGTTTGTTTGTCTGTTTGTTTGTTTGTCTGTCCGTTAGTGTGCAACATAACTCAAAAAGTTATGGACAGATTTGGATGAAATTTTCAGGGTTTGTTGGAAATGGGATAAGGAAGAAATGATTAAATTTTGGTGGTGATCGGGGGTGGGGGGCCCACGGGGGGGCCACTGATCGTTAGTGTGCAACATAACTCAAAAAGTTATGGACAGATTTGGATGAAATTTTCAGGGTTTGTTGGAAATGGGATAAGGAAGAAATGATTAAATTTTGGTGGTGATCGGGGGTGGGGGGGCCCACGGGGGGGGGGGCCACTGATCAGCCTTGGCGGAGGTCTGCGCTCTCCGAGTGCTTCTAGTTGTGTTCTGTTATTGTGTGATCTGTCTGAGAGAAGAGAGAGTACAAGAACATGTATCAAACGACCGTCGCCGCCACAGTGACGTCACAATGGGAGGCCAGGCTGTATGGGGAGGTACGCTCATGCTGCAAGGCTTCACTACAGGGCCCAGCTTTTTTTTTGTTTGTGGTGGTGGTGGGGCACCCCCCACCCCCACCCCAAGACCCAGAAGCACCTTGTGTCATCAGGGTTACGGAGAAGGAGGCCATCCTCCAGGCATGTCATGTTGCCCCTACAGCAGGTCATCAGGGTGTCAACAAGACCACTTCCCTCATCATGAGCAGCTACTTCTGGCCTGGCCCTCAGTACAGCGACATCGCAAACTTCATCGGTAAGAGTTTTATACTTATTTATGGATCTTAAATATTTTATAATGTTTTAAAGTCCATTTTCTATGGCATAGAATATGGACCCCCTTGTTAAATATGTCAACTTATGTAGTAATTGCAGATGGGTCCCTTTTCTATGGCATGGGATATGTACCCCCTGGTGTTTTATAATGTTTTAAAGTCCCCGGGTCCATTTTCTATGGCACAGAATATGGACCCCCTTGATAAATATATCAATTTATGTAGTAATTGCAGATGGGTCCATTTTCTATGGCATGGGATATGGACCCCCTTGTTAAATATGTAGTTGTTGTGTGTATTATAGCAATTCTTCTTTATTCATACAGCTCCTGTGATGAATGTCAGCGCAACCATCTTCGCAAGGTCCCTGCAGTTCTACACCCCATCGCTCCTCCAGACACCAGTTTCACTCAGTTTGGGATGGACCTGGTTGGGCCACTCACCCCATCGGCCAGCGGTAACCGGTATATTGCTGTGATGACCGACTACCTCACCAAGGGCCTGAAGCGGAGGCCATACCCAACAAGGAGGCTGGCACCATGTGAAGGTCTTGATGAAGTTGGTCTGCCGCTACTCCAACTTCAAAGTCCTCATCACAGACCAGGGCCGCGAGTTCTGCGACCGGGTCAACGAAGAGCTCTGCAGACGTCTCAAGATCGACCACCGCAAGACGACTGCCTACCATCCACAGTCGAACGGCCAAACTGAGCGATTCAACCAGACACTTTGCAATGCATTTGTAAAGTACGTCAGCGAGCAGCAGGACGACTGGGATGAGTACATCGACCCCATCCTACTGGCATACCGGACCAGCCAGCACAAGTCAACAAAGAAGACCCCCTTCGAGCTGGCCTTTGGTCGGCAGCCGACTCTTCTCATCGAGGAGGAGTTTCCAGTTGGAGATCCCAGCCAGCCAGGAGGAGAGGAAGCCCAACTTGAAGGCAGGATAGCCTCTGCCTTCAAGCTCTTTGACCTTCACCAAGAAGCTACAGACAACATCAACAGCGCCCAGCAGAAGCAGAAGGCCTACTTCGATGACTACGCAGATGTCAGCAACATGGCCCAGACTGGAGAGTATGCCACAGAAGTAGAAATACTTGCTGTGGCCAGCTTACTCGCCACACCCATCTGGACCTACTCACCATTTGGGGAGGAACACAGGTGGCAGTGCTATGCGCCACTTTCTGGCCTTCCTTCACCTTGTGAGGCTTCACCAAAAGCCATGTTTGTGAAGAACATGTTTGAACATTTTGAGCCTGTCATAACAGTGTAATTTGCCATTCAGTGTGATATCTGTGATATTGTTACATTTTTAACTTTGTATAATACTTGTTATATACCTCAATAAATGTTTTTTTTTAAATGTTGTTTTGTTTCCATTATATGTATATATATATATTCCAAAAATAATAAAAAGAATTAACCATTCCCTAAATTTGGAGGGGGGTCCATTTTCCATAGGGGGGGTCCATATGCCGCTGCGGAATATGGACCCCTGGGTCCATATTCTATGGGGGTCCATTTACAATCTCACACCGGCACAAAGTGAACAATGTGTGTCGGCTCCCATTAGCGAGCCATTAATTTACTTTTGCAAGACAGAATGATACCACAGCGTGCATGAAATGAGTGGTCCATGTATGCAGTGTCACATGCATACTCTACAACCAATCCAGTGAGTATAAACAAGGATCATACCACCAAGCAGGGGAGGGGTGGGGGTTCACTCAAAGCTATATGCAAAACACTCCAGAGGAGTAGAAAGGTGAGAGGAGTATGGCACAAAGAAGGAAAGAATGAAAAGAAGCAGTATCTGGATGCATTTTAATAATAGAAAATGCCAAAAGCTGTTCTTACATGTCCGTTTGCTTTGTGTGGCAGAGTAGTTTAACAAACAAGTCGGTGGGTTCATTGGGTGGTTTCAGAGCGTTAATTATGTAACCGTAGTAAGACAAGTGGCTACAGCAATGTAATATTGGAACATGTAATTTTACTTCAGTACAACAAATTTATCAAACAGTTTACGTTATATATGTGTACACATATCACAAGTCAAAATAGTGCAAAATTTGACAAAATTACAAAGGGGAAAAGTGGTAAAATTAAGTGCCGTTTCAGAGTTTCAGAGCTTCTAGGTGAACTGAGCCAAATGTACCAGATCACTGAGAAGAGCTGAAATTCCAATCACTATTTGGTATTTGCTAGTTACGGAGCACAGTCCCACTATACCCCGCCGCTTCACTGTACTGAAAACTTATTGAAAATGTATCAAACCAAAGACCTCTGTCCCGAACTGAAATTTTTCTATACTGTTACACCCTTATTATTACAGCTTTATGCACATCCGCAGCCTCTGGAGGATCCTGCATCCATCCAGAGGTTCCACCAGCAGCTTCAAATACTTGTTTGTTACTCATCAGTGGATTTTTCACAGCTGCTTAGTACGATGAATTTGCCTTCCACAAACTTTCCTTAATATTCCTTCATCTGAACCAACACGTCTTCACTCTGAATCACACCCCAGTCTTCTCACAGTACAATGATCCAATATTTCCCTGCCTTTTTGAGCCACGGTACATTATTTACATTAGAGAAATCACAAGGCACACCACCAAACAAAAATGTCACAAGAAGTATATTTATTGAAATAAAATGCAAATGTAGTCTCAATTTATTCCTCAGTGTGAAACCTGGGCCTGTTCAGTTGAACACAAAGCTGATATTCATGCAGGAATTGAAGAAAGAAGACACATGAATTTCTCAACAGCTCTGAGTCCCTCTCTTTTGTTGGGGGCGGGGATGGCGGCAGGCACACCGGGGGTGCACAGGTGACGTTGTTGCAGGACGTTTGGAACAAAAAAGCTGAGAGGGGTGCGCCAGCGATCCCTCAGATGGACCCCAGTTTGAGGTCCGTTGTATAATAGTATGGAAGGCATATCCCTCCCACCCC